>NC_134399.1:46223860-46272164 GCF_050003625.1 Haematobia irritans
GCATTATTCGCATTTCAGACATTATTCAAATAATGAACTGAAGTTTTCCTCTAGTGAGATTAGGCGATTCTCAAATATTGTGTTTTGAGATTCTATATTTTCAAGTTTTATTAATATTTGGGTTCAAATATTTTGGTTCAAATTATCATTACTTTGAGGTTGTTGTTTTACAACATGTGAAAACAGGGAAGTATTTGCAGTGCGGGTTTTTGATACCAAAATGTTTTTATTAGTAGGTATTTTATTTACTGTAGGAGGTGCTACTATGTTAGTTTTATTGCCTCGAGTTTCTTTATTGGTTAAAGGCTTTTTATTTTTTTTCCCCTCTTATCTTCTGGAATTCCTTCGCTACTATGCAACCGCGGTAGCTTGCTGGGTGCTCTTCACCGCAGTTGACACATTTTGGATTCGAATCTACTGGCTTGTCACAGCTTTTAGATTCATGTTTTCCTGCGCAACGTACACATCTAGGCTCTTTGGAACAATAATTTTTGGTATGATTGTAGCTTTGACACTTTCCGCATTGT
Organism: Haematobia irritans; assembly: GCF_050003625.1. Lineage (NCBI taxonomy): Eukaryota > Metazoa > Arthropoda > Insecta > Diptera > Muscidae > Haematobia > Haematobia irritans. Next base: position 46,224,388 of record NC_134399.1, read on the forward strand.
GGACTAAGTTTTGGAAGTTTCAAGGCTTCAATTTTAATTTTAGTGTCTAAAATTACATCAATTGTGTAAATTTTGTTTATGTCTTCGGAGTGATCGAATGAAAGAACAAACATATCAAGTGGCTCTTTCGATTTATATTTTGTTTTGTTAAAAACATTTAAAATGTTGAATTCCTTGGCTTTGATATCCATTATTATGTCCTTTGGGTCGCATGTGTGCGACAAGCCTTTTGCCATAACCCTTATTGGTCTTTGTTGTTTGTCCTCATATGTGTACCAAGTAATCTTAGACTCATTTAGTACTTTTGTAATATTGCGGTAATCATTCGCTTCAGATGAGTTAATCTTATAAGATTTGTTGTTTAGTAACTTTATTGAAAAATTGTTACTTACTGTTTTTTTACTAGATTATGTAATTCGTCATAGTTTCTATCAAATGATACTATAATAGGTGGTGGTTGATTAAGTTGTGTAGTTTTTTCTTTCTTTTGAGTGCGCAATTTCTCTGCTTCTTTAGATGTTGACGGATCTGTTGACAATTCGGAACCTAGTTTTGGTTTGGTTTTTTATGTCTGTTAATTATCCAATCTGTTTCCCGATTGAGTTGTTCTTCATCGGTGAAGTATTCAGCCTGTACAGTTTGATCAACTGTAATGTCTTCCTCTGCACTTTTCTGAGATTGAGTTTCTATTATTTCTTCTGAGTGTGTATTAATTTCTTGCTTAAGGGAACTATTTTCATCCCTCAAATGATTAACTTCTTGAAGTAGATTATGTGCATAAACTTCAAGTTCATTAACTCTTCTCACTAAATTTGCATTATCTGCTTCCAATTCTTTTATACGATTCATCCTGAATTCGGATAATTTATTTATTGGTGTATTTTGAGGATTACTCATTGTTTAATATTTCTTAATGTCTTGCTTCGCACTGTTCTTACTGGGACGTTTCCCACTGTTCTTACTGGGTTACTTTTAATCAGCTGGTTGGTAAAACAACTTTTTGGTGTTCGGTCATAGCAGGAATCGAACCCACGACCTTGTATATGCAAGGCGGGCATGCTAACCATTGCACCACGGTGGCTCCCTTCTTGGGGGGTATCGTGTTCTCATACCTAGTTCTCTTAGGAAGAGAGTAATTGAGCATTTACATTTGATTCATATGAGCATAGTTAAAATTAGGTGTATGGCACGAGAGTGTTGCTGGTGCCAGAACCAGAGCAAAGATTTAGAGGGAGCTGTAATGTCATGCGAATCTTGTTTACTTACTCGTTCAAATCCAACTCAACAGGAATTATTGCCATGGAAGCGCACAGACGGGGTATGGTCAAGAATTCATATAGATTTTTTAGGTCGTTTTTGAAACGGTGGTGCTTAGTTATAATGGATAGTTCCAGTAAATGGCTGGAATGCGTAGTTATGGGAACTGACACAACCAGTAATGCGGTGATTTCTGTGTTGCGATCTATCTTTGCCCGTTTCAGTTTACCGAGAATATTAGTTTCGGATAACGGAACTGCATTTATTTCAAATGAATTTGAAAAGTTTCTCAAATTGAATGGCATTGAACATGTGACGTCACCAGTGGGGAATGGAATGGACTACGATTCTAGATCCATTTCGAAAAATTCCAACTTTGATCCAAGAAGACGTGACAAAAGGTATATCAAAAATGTACAAATTCAAGATATAGAAGATAATTTACAAACTGAATTGAATACTAAGACCGAAACTAAATTTGTGAAATATAATTTAAGAAATAGAAAAAACTAAATATGAATTGTTTATTACTAGCATTTTCAACATCACCTCAAATAAAAATGTAATAATTTTTTTGGAGTTGAAAAATTATGAGGGGGAAGTTGTAGTATAGTTAAGGATATGAGTATGCCACACTTAAGGTATAACAGATTTATTTATTCAAATGTGCAGAATAACAATTATGTATATAAATGTATGTATTATTTACCAGTGTTCTCAAGAATATGGACAATTGATCACTCTCCCATGTTGAACAACTCATTAGAGAACGATGTGCTAAAACCGTTACTAAAGTATGTATGCTTGGGCTCACCATCATAAGATGCAAAAAACAAAATCACTCATCGTTTGTTAAGTGTAGCTGCCAGTTGCAAACAAATAAAATAAAATTACTAAAAAAAAAACACAAACCGCCTGCGTTTACGACAGGGACAAACACAATGAGTTTGAAAAAATCGGTTCAAAAATAGATATAGCCGCCATATATATAGTTATCGCCGATATATATATATATATATATATATATATATATATATATATATATATATATATATAATATATATATATATATATATATATATATATATATATATATATATATATATATAATATATATATATATATATATATTATATATATATATATATATATATATATATATATATATATATATATATATATATATATATATATATATATATATATATATATATATATATATATATATATATATATATCGGCGATAACTATATATATGGCGGCTATATCTATTTTTGAACCGATTTTTTCAAACTCATTGTGTTTGTCCCTGTCGTAAACGCAGGCGGTTTGTGTTTTTTTTTTAGTAATTTTATTTTATTTGTTTGCAACTGGCAGCTACACTTAACAAACGATGAGTGATTTTGTTTTTTGCATCTTATGATGGTGAGCCCAAGCATACATACTTTAGTAACGGTTTTAGCACATCGTTCTCTAATGAGTTGTTCAACATGGGAGAGTGATCAATTGTCCATATTCTTGAGAACACTGGTAAATAATACATACATTTATATACATAATTGTTATTCTGCACATTTGAATAAATAAATCTGTTATACCTTAAGTGTGGCATACTCATATTCTTAACTATACTACAACTTCCCCCTCATAATTTTTCAACTCCAAAAAAATTATTACATTTTTATTTGAGGTGATGTTGAAAATGCTAGTAATAAACAATTCATATTTAGTTTTTTCTATTTCTTAAATTATATTTCACAAATTTAGTTTCGGTCTTAGTATTCAATTCAGTTTGTAAATTATCTTCTATATCTTGAATTTGTACATTTTTGATATACCTTTTGTCACGTCTTCTTGGATCAAAGTTGGAATTTTTCGAAATGGATCTAGAATCGTAGTCCATTCCATTCCCCACTGGTGACGTCACATGTTCAATGCCATTCAATTTGAGAAACTTTTCAAATTCATTTGAAATAAATGCAGTTCCGTTATCCGAAACTAATATTCTCGGTAAACTGAAACGGGCAAAGATAGATCGCAACACAGAAATCACCGCATTACTGGTTGTGTCAGTTCCCATAACTACGCATTCCAGCCATTTACTGGAACTATCCATTATAACTAAGCACCACCGTTTCAAAAACGACCTAAAAAATCTATATGAATTCTTGACCATACCCCGTCTGTGCGCTTCCATGGCAATAATTCCTGTTGAGTTGGATTTGAACGAGTAAGTAAACAAGATTCGCATGACATTACAGCTCCCTCTAAATCTTTGCTCTGGTTCTGGCACCAGCAACACTCTCGTGCCATACACCTAATTTTAACTATGCTCATATGAATCAAATGTAAATGCTCAATTACTCTCTTCCTAAGAGAACTAGGTATGAGAACACGATACCCCCCAAGAAGGGAGCCACCGTGGTGCAATGGTTAGCATGCCCGCCTTGCATATACAAGGTCGTGGGTTCGATTCCTGCTATGACCGAACACCAAAAAGTTGTTTTACCAACCAGCTGATTAAAAGTAACCCAGTAAGAACAGTGGGAAACGTCCCAGTAAGAACAGTGCGAAGCAAGACATTAAGAAATATTAAACAATGAGTAATCCTCAAAATACACCAATAAATAAATTATCCGAATTCAGGATGAATCGTATAAAAGAATTGGAAGCAGATAATGCAAATTTAGTGAGAAGAGTTAATGAACTTGAAGTTTATGCACATAATCTACTTCAAGAAGTTAATCATTTGAGGGATGAAAATAGTTCCCTTAAGCAAGAAATTAATACAATCTCAGAAGAAATAATAGAAACTCAATCTCAGAAAAGTGCAGAGGAAGACATTACAGTTGATCAAACTGTACAGGCTGAATACTTCACCGATGAAGAACAACTCAATCGGGAAACAGATTGGATAATTAACAGACATAAAAAACCAAACCAAAACTAGGTTCCGAATTGTCAACAGATCCGTCAACATCTAAAGAAGCAGAGAAATTGCGCACTCAAAGAAAGAAAAAACTACACAACTTAATCAACCACCACCTATTATAGTATCATTTGATAGAAACTATGACGAATTACATAATCTAGTAAAAAAACAGTAAGTAACAATTTTTCAATAAAGTTACTAAACAACAAATCTTATAAGATTAACTCATCTGAAGCGAATGATTACCGCAATATTACAAAAGTACTAAATGAGTCTAAGATTACTTGGTACACATATGAGGACAAACAACAAAGACCAATAAGGGTTATGGCAAAAGGCTTGTCGCACACATGCGACCCAAAGGACATAATAATGGATATCAAAGCCAAGGAATTCAACATTTTAAATGTTTTTAACAAAACAAAATATAAATCGAAAGAGCCACTTGATATGTTTGTTCTTTCATTCGATCACTCCGAAGACATAAACAAAATTTACACAATTGATGTAATTTTAGACACTAAAATTAAAATTGAAGCCTTGAAACTTCCAAAACTTAGTCCACAATGCGGAAAGTGTCAAAGCTACAATCATACCAAAAATTATTGTTCCAAAGAGCCTAGATGTGTACGTTGCGCAGGAAAACATGAATCTAAAAGCTGTGACAAGCCAGTAGATTCGAATCCAAAATGTGTCAACTGCGGTGAAGAGCACCCAGCAAGCTACCGCGGTTGCATAGTAGCGAAGGAATTCCAGAAGATAAGAGGGGAAAAAAAATAAAAAGCCTTTAACCAATAAAGAAACTCGAGGCAATAAAACTAACATAGTAGCACCTCCTACAGTAAATAAAATACCTACTAATAAAAACATTTTGGTATCAAAAACCCGCACTGCAAATACTTCCCTGTTTTCACATGTTGTAAAACAACAACCTCAAAGTAATGATAATTTGAACCAAAATATTTGAACCCAAATATTAATAAAACTTGAAAATATAGAATCTCAAAACACAATATTTGAGAATCGCCTAATCTCACTAGAGGAAAACTTCAGTTCATTATTTGAATAATGTCTGAAATGCGAATAATGCAATGGAATGCCAATGGCTTAATAAAACACAAAAATGAACTATTATATGTCCTAGAGTCTAGAAACATTGATATCTGCCTCATAAGTGAAACACATTTCACAAATGAATCGTATATCTCGTTTGCAAAATATAAAGTATATCATACCATCCATCCCAGCAATAAAGCCAGAGGTGGCAGTGCCATTATTATAAAAAACCAAATTATTCATTGGGAAGAAGAAAAGATCCAAACAGAACAGTTCCAGGCTACCACAGTTACCGTCTTACAAAATAAGGAATATCTTACAATCACATCTCTATACAGTCCACCTAGACATATCATTAAGCAGAACGATTACATTAAACTCTTCGAACATCACAAACACAAGTTCATTATAGGGGGTGATTTTAACGCGAAGCATGTTAAATGGGGTTCACGCTTAACAACTACAAAAGGAAGAGAAATGCTAAAAGCAATAAATCAATATGGATGTAAGGCAATTTCAAGTGGCTCTCCAACATATTGGCCTACAGACACAAACAAATGTCCAGATCTCATTGATTTCTTTATCATAAACAAAATTTCACCGAGTTTGATAAAGGTGGAGGAGGGATTTGATCTAAATTCAGATCACTCTCCAATATATCTATCATATAACTCTAAACTAACAATTAAAGAAGAAACGCCAAAACTAATTAGTAAGGAAACTGATTGGGAACACTTTAAAATATTGGTTTAAAACGGTGTTAATTGTTTTACACCAATAGAGACCCCAGAAGATCTGGAAGATGAAATACAAAATCTTACCAAAACCATACAAAATGCAGGATGGAAAAGCACTCCAACACCCAAAAAACCAACGTCAAGCCAAACATATCCATTATATATTAGGAAACTTGTAAAACAAAAACGGAAGCAACGGAAAAAATGGCAGACGAGCCGATCACCTAGGGATAGAAACCTGTTAAACAACATAACTCAAAAAGTTAGGAAGGAAATTAAGAAAATAAATAACTTAAAGTTCAGGAAATTTATTTACCAACTAAGTTATGACGGTAAGACAGATTATTCGCTATGGAAGGCCACAAAAACTCTAAATCGACCAATGAAACCCAATCACCCGTTGAGAGTAATACCAAATGCATGGGCAAAAACAGATAAAGAAAAGGCTAGTGTCTTTGCCAAACATCTGGCTACCATTTTTCAAAAAAACCTACAACAAGCCTTGGATATGTTAACTATACTTACCAAGAATCAATACCGAAGGTAACCATACAAGAAATACTCCTGGAAATAAAGAACCTACGTAAAAATAAATCTCCCGGCTTTGATTTGATCAGTGGTGATATCCTAAAACAACTTCCTATAAAAGCAATAGCCAAAATTACAAAAATATTCAACGCTGTTATACGTTTAAAATATGTGCCAACAATTTGGAAAGTCGCCGAAGTTATAATGATTCCTAAACCAGGCAAAGATCTGAACGAAGCCAGTTCATATAGACCGATATCGTTATTACCATTGATAGGTAAATTGTTTGAAAAAGTTATAAGTAATCGCCTAAACTCATTTATAGAGCGAAGAGACATAATACCAATTTGGCTTTCGTAAAGGTCATTCCACAATAGAACAAATACACCGAATAACAAGCGACATTGAAGAAGCTTTTGAAAGACACGAGGTATGTTCGGCTGTGTTCTTAGACATATCTCAGGCATTTGACGGAGTAGAGCATTCTTCGTTAAAACATAAACTTAAATCCATTCTTCCAGAAAGCTACTGCAAATTACTAGAGTCATATCTAGATGATCGATTCTTTCGTGTGAAACAAGGAAATGAGTATTCTGAAATGTATCCAATCTACTCCGGAGTTCCACAGGGTAGTATACTGGGTCCACTTCTGTACTTATTATACACATATGATCTACCATGTTGTGAAGAATGTACAATAGGTACATTTGCCGACGACACTGTCATACTTGCAAAAGGAAATACAAATCAAAGATCATCTGAAAAACTACAAAATGCTCTGGCAGTAATTGACACATGGACAGAAAAATGGGGGTTAAATTTGAATAGCTCCAAATCCGTGCACATAGATTTTACAAACAGAAGAACAAACTACAATCCTATATACATTAGAGGCAAACAGGTACCTAAGGCAACCTCTGCGAAATATCTTTGGATGACACTGGATGCAAAACTTAATTGGAAAGACCATGTGGAAAACAAGAAAAAAGCTTTAGAGATGAAATATAGAGAGTTAAATTGGTTGATTGGGAGAAAATCAGCTTTATCTGTGCAAAACAAACTTATGATCTATAATCAGATCCTAAAACCTATATGGGCATATGGTATCCAATTGTGGGGATGCGCAAGTGACAGTACCATTGAAAGTATTCAAATACTGCAAAACAAAATACTAAGGGGAATAGTAAATGCACCCTGGTTTATACGTAACAGCGACCTTCATAGGGACCTGAAGATGAATACAGTCAAGGAAGAAATTCAGCAAATAGCAGAAAAATATGAAGTGAAGCTTCACAATCATACAAATCCGGAAATTCCAAAATTGCTTGAGGCAGATATCACACGAAGACTTAATCGGTACAAACCTTTTGATTTGAGAAGGCGCTTTACATAGCACAATGTGTTCTAATACACTAGCTGCTTAGTATTCCTTATTTTTTATTAAAAAAACTACTAGTTAGTCTTCATATAACGGACTAGTTGTAGTGTTATATTTAAGCAAATTTGTAATGTTAAAACAAAAAAAAAAAGTTCTTCAGCGGTGGATTATCCCACCTCAGTAATGCTGGTGGCAAATCTGAGGGTTTCAAAGCTTCTCTAAAATCTCCGCATATGCGGATACCACCATCTTTCTTAATTACTGGCACTATTGGCGTTCCCCAATCGCTATACTCCACCGCCAGCAAAATTCTAAAATCTACTAACTTATCTATTTCACCTTCTACCTTCTGTCTAATTGATATTGGCAAAGGTCGGAGCCTAACAAATTTTGGAACCGTGTCCTCTTTAATCTTCAAGACGGCCTTACTTTTCTTCTTCATACTTTGCCAACATTTTATTAGTTATACCAAAGTCTTGTGAAGAATAATTGAAATTGGACATTTGTACATCAAACATTTTTAAAAAGTTCCTTCCGAGTAAAGGAGGGCCACCATTCCTATTTTGGAATATTTTTGATTTCATTCTTGAAATGCATTGTTACATTAATTATCCCAAGTGGGGTTATGCTGGAACCATTCTATGTTTTCAACAACATATCGACCTACTCAATCCTGATATTCCCAAAATGGGATTTATACGTATCCTCCGATATCACATTATTTTCCGAACCGGTATCCAATTACATGACAAAAGGTTTATCATTTACACACACCCTCAAAAAATTGCTTCTCTAACATATGTTCCAAACATATTTTGTAGGAAGCACAAATATTATTGGATACTGCCGAAACATTATTATGTTTGTTTTATGTGAACATATTACATGTTTGGAAGCATTTTGACCCCAAAAATATTATATGCTTGGAAGAATTTTCTCCAAAGAAGATTTTGTGCTCATTCCCTCACATAATTTTCACTTCCACGAAATTTTTTAGTCCTTGGCACCTTTTTCTGTAATACAAATAATGTTGAAGAAATTATTCAATTTAATAATTGTTTTAAATTTTACCTTTCGCCTGGACGGAGAATCGAACCGAGGACCATACAGTTTGTAAGCCAACACACTATCCACTGGGCTACGTAGCTGTTATGGTCATCAATAGACAATTATCGTTATAAGTTATATTTATATAGCATAGTCTGCGGCGCCCACGAGCCGATGCAAACAAAACATTATTTAACAGAAACATACATTTTTTGCCACGTGGAGCAATGGTTAACATATCCGCCTTGCATGCAAAGTGTCGTGGGTCAATCCCTGCTCCGACCGAACACCATTTTTTTAACACATTTCTACACATTTAACAGGTTGGCTGATATGTCCCCGGTCTAACAAAGAAAAACACATTTTTTGTCAAAATTCGTTTTTACTATTCAACGTAGTTCCCTTCAAGAGCGATACAACTATTATAACGACCTTCCAATTTTTTGATACCATTTTGGTAGTACTCCTTTTGTTTTGCCTCAAAATAGGCCTCAGTTCCGTCGATCACCTCTTCATTGCAGCCAAATTTTTCCCCTGCGAGCATCCTTTTTAGGTCTGAAAACAAGAAAAAGTCGCTGGGGGCCAGATTTGGAGAATACGGTGGGTGGGGAAGCAATTCGAAGCCCAATTCATGATTTTTTGCCATCGTTCTCAATGACAAACGCTCCAATAACGCCATATAATAGTCACTGTTGAAGGTTTTTCCCTTCTCAAGATAATCGATAAAAATTATTCCATGCGCATCCCAAAAAACAGAGGCCATTACTTTGCCAGCGGACTTTTGAGTCTTTCCACGCTTCGGAGACGGTTCACGGATCGCTGTCCACTCAGCCGACCGTCGATTGGACTCAGGAGTGTAGTGATGGAGACATGTTTCATACATTGTCACATATCGACGGAAAAACTCGGGTGTATTACAAGTTCACAGCTGCAAACACCGCTTAGAATCATCAATACGTTGTTGTTTTTGGTCAAATGTGAGCTCGCGCGGCACCCATTTTGCAGAGTTTCCGCATATCCAAATATTGATGAATGATATGACCAACACGTTCCTTTGATATCTTTAAGGCCTCTGCTATCTCGATCAACTTCATTTTACGGTCATTTAAAATCATTTTGTGGATTTTTTTGATGTTTTCGTCGGTAACCACCTCTTTCGGGCGTCCACTGCGTTCACCGTCCTCCGTGCTCATTTCACCACGCTTGAACTGTGCATACCAATCAATTATTGTTGATTTCCCTGGGACAGAGTCCGGAAACTCATTATCAAGCCAAGTTTTTGCTTTTCCTTTCAGAAAACAGTAATTTATCAAAACACGAAATTCCTTTTTTCCATTTTTTTCACAATAACAAAAGTTGTTTCACAAAAGACGCTCTATCTCACAAACTAATTGGCCGGGGACTTATCAGCCAACCTGTTATATTTATAGAATATTACATTTTTATAATGAAAATTCGAAATGTGGGTTTTCAGTCAGAAAAGAGCAGTGCTTGATAGAATCGAAATGGATTGAGCTTTTAGACAAAATAATATTGTTTTTATTGCAAAAATAAAAATTTTGTAAAAAAAAACTGTTTTGGAAGGAATTCAAAAACTCTAACAAAAGAAGAGAGTGGAGTCGAGTATAAACATACGTAAATAATTTTATAATATACACATAAATTTACTTACACGCACAGAAAAAAAACATGTTTGGACATGGTTGCCGCATCCATTTAATGCTTATCTAGAGTATGTAATTGTGGCGAAATCCATGTATTTTGTCTTTGTAAAAATAATTTTCGAGCGGAGAAAAATATACGTAGGCAATAAGCATTTAAATGGTTTTCCAATGCCGCAAACATGTTCTATTATTTAAATGATAGAATTTGAGACCATTACATGGTCTGAGTTTCCGCATATCCAAATATTGATGAATGATATGACCAAAACGTTCCTTTGATATCTTTAAGGCCTCTGCTATCTCGATCAACTTCATTTTACGGTCATTCAAAATAATTTTGTGGATTTTTTTGATGTTTTCGTCGGTAACCACCTCTTTCGGGCGTCCACTGCGTTCACCGTCCTCCGTGCTCATTTCACCACGCTTGAATTTTGCATACCAATCAATTATTGTTGATTTCCCTGGGGCAGAGTCCGGAAACTCATTATCAAGCCAAGTTTTTGCTTTTCCCTTCAGAAAACAGTATTTTATCAAAACACGAAATTCCTTTTTTTCCATTTTTTTCACAATAACAAAAGTTGCTTCACAAAAGACGCTCTATCTCACAATTAATTTTTTAATACTTATCTAGAGTATGTAATTGTGGCGAAATCCATGTTTTGTCTTTGTAAAAATAATTTTCGAGCGGAGAAAAATATATGTTGGCAATAAGAATTTAAATGGTTTTCAAATGACGCAAACATGTTCTATTATTTAAATGATAGAATTTGAGACCATTACATGGTCTGGAAAATCATGTACTTGACCATTCAATTGTTTTACTTTTTTGCAGGGAAAAAAGTATTTTTATAGGTTACGTATAGACATGTCTAGAACCATTACATGACCATAAAGTCATGTACATTGTTTTCGTGACCATTTACTTTTTTAATTTTTTTGCAGCGAAAAGAATTTTATAAAAATATTGAGCAGGTACACACGATTTTCATTTTGCGCGTAAGTCGTGTGTTGATTGTTTCTTGGAATGGATGGAGAATACGGAATTACTGTGTTTTGTGTTAATTTATTTATTCAGAAGTGGCACGTGGTTTTATATGAACACAAAAAGGGAAGTGTAATTGAAAAAATGTACCTGTTTTTGTTCTGCATTTTGATATATGGTATAATTTATTTTTATTTGCAGTTACATGATGTCTACGTTGGTACATTTGATGGGTACGAAGGAAATATGGAATGATTATGTGATGTTTGTTTGCACGACATTATAAACTCAAATAAACAATGAATTAGTTTATAAATAAAAACAAATAAATGAAGTTAATTTTGTATTTTCTTTTCTCAAGTGGCGTCCTTTTTTCGACGACGAAAAAAGGTTTTTCATAAAGATCAAAACATTTTAGGCTGTGACCATGTTCTTTGGCTGGAAGAAAAACATTTTTGAGCGTGACCATTGTATTTTGATTCAAACAAAATTCTTTTTATCAATATAATAACATTTTAGATTAGGACAATTTTATTTTTTAGAACCATGTTGACTGAGTCAACATCCTATATAGATTCTCTCGCTGTGTTATGTTGATATCTTTCGTCAACCCTCCCGGTTTTCATCTCTATTTCTTTCCGTATACGCTCTCTCTCTCTCTCTCTCTGTCGCTCTCTGAATAAAATATCACAACATATATATGTTTACTCGAAATTTGTACATTTATATATGTTTACATTCACACATATTATTTTTCATTCATGCCCCAAACATAATATATTCTAACACATTAACATATGTGTCCCAAACATTTAGTGCTAGTTTAGGAACATTACATGTTTGCACTTAAATATATTGTGTTTAAAAAAGTGTGCCCGTAACACATTTTGTTTATATCCGAACGGAAAAACATATTTCTAACTGTACATACGTTAATAGAAATCGGACCATCATATTTACTACTAATCGAGAACAATGATAAATCATCATCAGCTAAATAATTTATGTTTTTTGTTTTGCTTGAGTGTTTTTCTGATAATTTTGAGTGTTTTTCTGATTAAGCTTACATTTTTTGCCGCCTCGTTTTTTCCCTTATGGATGTAATTTATTTGAAGTTCTTGCTTAATATCCACTGTTTCGTACTGTCGCTTAACATACTCCGCACTGTTTGCAATTTGTACCACTTTTTCCAACGTCACTGAGACTTCCTCCAGAAAAATTTTATCTCAGGCCGGACCATTTTCCAACCCAATTACAAAGTTATCTCGTACAGCTGTTTCCAAATTCGAGCCAAATATACAATTTGCAGCTAAAGCCCGCACACGAACAGCCCATTCATTTACTGTTTCATTTGGTGTTTTAGTTGCACTGTAAATTGTAAAGTTCTACAAAACCTGTCGTTGTAGGCTTAAAATGGATTGTCAGCGCCTTCATACACTTAACAAATGTAGATGTTGCATCCTCAACCTTTGCTGGACTCATGAAATTCTGCAGCAGTATGTATGACATCTCACTCAGCGATATTAAAGGGTGATACGGTCAAAATTTGGTCAAGGGAAAACGCGTGTAAATCGGTGAAATCGTTTATTTAAAAAATCAAATTAAATTTCTTTTTCAAGTTCAATTAGTATAAAATTCAGGAAAAATATTCAGTTAGGCTTTCGCTTTTCCAAATCCGAATTGCCGGGCCTCACGCTTGACACCTGCCATCAGATTTTGTACAGCCACCTTTTCCACCTTCTTCGCCGCAGAAAGCCAGTTTGCCTTGAACTGCTGTTCGTCCTTAGCAGTTTTTTTGGTCTTCGATCCAGACTTCCTGGCTGTCGACAAACGTTCCCCAAACACTTTAGTTACATTTGTAACGGTTGATTTGGCAACTTTTAGCGATTTTGCCAGCTTTGCGTACGAGTAGCTCGGATTTTCGCGATGCGCGAGCAAAATTTTGATACGCTGCTCTTCTTGCTTGGACGGCATTTTGACAACTGAAAAGTGAATTCCAAAATCAAAATAGGAGCAACATTCTACACACACACCTTTTTTTAAATGCAAAATTGAAAGAAATACGTCAAGTTTATATTGACCAAATTTTGACCGTATCACCCTTTAAAAAATAGCTTTCATTTTTTTTTCGTCTTCAATTCCATTTGCTAACAGAATCTGATTCAACTGGTTTTGGAACACCGACCAATCATTTACTGTGTGGTCAAAAAACGGAGATCTACCAATAATTGATGCACTCATCTTTGAAGACGAAAATACCAAACTTTAATTTTTTTCCTCGTCGCCACTGTAATAAACGTAGGCGGTTTGTTGTTTTTTATTAATTTAATTTTATTTGTTATGACAGCTACACTTAACAAACGATGAGTGATTTTGTTTTTTGCATCTTATGATGGTGAGCCCAAGCATATATACTTTAGTAACGGTTTTAGTACATCGTTCTCTAATGAGTTGTTCAACATGAGAGAGTGATTAATTGTACATATGCTTGAGAGCACTGGTAAATAATACATACATTTATATACATAATTGTTATTCTGCACATTTGAATAACTAAGCTCTCTTAAATAAGTCTGTTATACGTTAAGTGTGGCATACTCAAATTCTTAACTATACTACAGTCCCGAAAAACGACCCTATGCCACATTTTAGGACGATCCGGCTTAAACTGCGACCTATGCATTGCACATAAAAATACATGAACAGACAGACAGACGGACATAGCTAAATCGACTCAGAATTCAATTCTAAGAAGATCGGCATACTCTTTTCCTTCTTGGCGTTACATAAAAATGGACAAACTTATTATACCCTCTACCACAGTAGTGGTGAAGGGTATAAAAATTTGGATAAACATATACATATATATGTTGTGATATTTTTTATGAAAATTGTTCTCGTGATTGGTGATATTGATCCGACTTATCCAAAAAAGTGTTAGTATGAATATCTCTTCCAATTACGGCTTTATTTAGAATTTCATACATCTGTAGAATTTTGTTATAGTCTTGAGAATATATAAACATACTAGCTATTTTCGTCTTATGTAACATTTCGTTTGGTGATTAAATGATGAAGAGAATTTTTTAAGTTTATTTTATATTTGAAAAAGAAAAATTTTATTTCATTTCACAGCAGTAATGAATTTATTTCGATTACAAAAATAAAGTGTTGAACTTGTCTAAATGAGTGTGAATCCAAAGTAATTACTGAATCGCAAATTATTCGTTTTATTCTTTGCTATACCATATTTTTTGTTTTTTGGTCTGACGTTAACACAAATAAAGCAGATGGTCTCCCAACTCTTAAAGACGACGTATAACTGACCATGTGAAAACAATGATTTTCTAAATTTATCCCGCAAACACTAAGCGAATGGACTTACGATTTGTTAATGGTCATTGCGAACGCAAGGCGAACTGGAAATTGCAATCGTTTGAAGTCAAACGGAAGATCGGTCGGAATCATTGGTATTCGAGGAATATATACATTTTCACCTGCGTACTTTCCGTTAATAATGGTTGCCTCAATCAAAATCGGCATAAGTCTTGTTACCGAAAGTCGAGTTCCGTTGCAAAATCGCCGTGGATTCAAATTACGCAATATCATAATAACCGTACCAACTTTGAGTTGCAAGTTATGGGGTGGAAATCCTGATAAATTCAGAGAGTTCAAAAACTCCTTTGGATAATCTACAACATCATCTGGATTTGGTACGGAATCAACGGATTTGTATGTTACCAAATCGCCAAAATTTTTGATTGAATGGTGAAATGCAGTGCGTGTACATCATTATTTTTTGCGGCAAAAATTGCTCGTTGACTTAACCAAGCATAATTCTGATAATTCTCACTAATATTTGGGAAAACATTTTCAATAAGAGCTAATTGAGAGTCTACAAATTGGCAAAATTCGTTGGTAAGAGTAATTAAACCAGTTGTCGCATCAACTGGGACTTTTCCATTTCCAACGGCTAACAATTGTTTGGAAAATTGTGCGGCACTTTGATCATTCTGAAGTTGAACTCTCATATTAGTGGTTAGCGATAATGTTTTTACGTCATTTCATAAAGGTGATGCCTTCAGCCAAGCATTCCATTCATCTGCAGGCTTTCCACGGGGAATTACTGGCAACGTCTGCCTGAAATCGCCTGCCAACAATATCATCAAACTGCCAAAGATGTTGTTACTTCGCCGAAGATACTTCAATGTGAAGTTAAGTGCTTTAAGTGATTTCTTATGTGTCATTGTGCACTCATCCCAAACAATGAGCTTGCATTGCATCAACAATTTTCCCATTGCACTGGATCGGGAAATATTGCATGTTGGAGTACAAGTTGTGTTTAAATTGAGTTGCAACTTAAGCGCAGAATGAGCAGTACGACCGCCATCTAGAAGAGTCGCCGCAATGTCACATCTATGTCACATCTTGATCGAATTGTGGCCAAAATCAATGAAATGTTTTCCCTGTTCCTCCAGGTGCGTCCAGGAAGAATAGACCACCAGAATTATTGTCTACCGCTTGCATTATTGTTTCGTATACTTGTTTTTGCTGCTCATTCAGCAACGGCACATTATTTCGAAAAAATTCCTGCAATGTATCAACATTGTATTGCAGCTCTCGATTTAATTCTTGGTTGAATGCATCGTGCATCGATCGATTTGGAGCAATCATTCCTACTTCAATCTGTAGCTTGTTTGCAATAGTCAAGCATTGATCCTCAATCAAAATCAATGTTTGTATTTGTTCCATAACTGAATTGGTTGTGAAGGAAAACATGTGGTGATGATAATTGCGAAAAGCGTTCGTATTTTGTACGCATTTAATGAAATAACTGAATCCGCAAGTGTTAAATCCCAATGAGAATCGTTCTCTAGCAAACCCATTAGTTGACATGCTTCTCGATATGTTTGTCATTGGTGCCCATTCACAGTCTTCAAATGCGCGAAGGATTTTGGTCCACGAACATTTACCAACAGCAGTCGCAAATAAAAACATTCATTATTTCTAGGATGAACAGTATACATGCGACCTAGTGCATCAGTGGTATCACAATGGACTGAATAGTCTAAGTGAGCCTGAATCTTAATCGGGCTGCCACTTTAACCTAACCTAACCTAGTGCATCAGTGATAAACACCAGTGGCCAATCTGGAACTGTTTGCGTCGTTGGAATTTCTTTGTTGATTGATTCCAAGTGTAATAGTTGGACATTTCAACGTTCATAAGCGTCGCTACTAATGGATCTGCTTCACACATTGCAAAGAAGCTAGTCAATGTTGTCGATGGTGGTCTCTCAGCTCGTTGTGCCGCATTAGCCTCAGTGAAGTAAACTCTTTGGCCATTTTCCAAATGCACTGCTAAGTGTACAAGTGTGGGATATCTTTCATGAATTTGAAATGAAAATGTATGACAAATGTTTGCGTATCCCATGGCATTCGTTCCAATGCTGTTTTAAACATATTAACGACAGCATTATTAGCGTGAAAAAATGCTTGACATTGTTCAATAATTCGTCTCTTTAACTGTTGTGCTCCCTGTATATTGCACATTTAGCTGATCCACAATCGACGAAATTAAATAAATTTGCAGAAATTGATGTGCTTCATCTAATGTTGACACCATTGAACCGTGTAAATGATATATTTGTCCTTGTATCTGTATTTGAAACAGTCATTTATTGAAGAAATACGGTGTAACTTCTGATCGTGTGGTGTATACGTAGTTGTTATGTGTTGAAATTCATTGTGTTGGTGTGAGAGATTGGTTATGTGTGTTGTATATTTTACCTTGCAAGTTCGGCATGAAGCCGCCTTCTTTTTTGAACTTTAACGCATTGCAATATCGGTATATAGTCGTCATTGGTCCAATATCTAAATTTTCACTGTAGTTCGCAGTGGGATCATATTGGAATGCCAAGAGATTGTATGATGCCAATGATCTTCGTGTGCTCACGTGTTGTTTCAATCGGGCATTTTCTCTTATTATATTTTGTCTTTCTTCCCTTAAATTCTGTGAATACACTTGTTGTTGGCTTGTATGTCTTGTGCGGCGGCCGATGTTCGCACGTGCCCTAAAGGCATTTTGGTCTATGGACAGAGTGGTGAAGTTAACTTCAAATGCACGATCCACATAATTTACACAGTTCAACTTACTACCTTAAAGACAAATGTCTGCTGTTTAAATTCACTAAAAATTTGCACAATACACGTCAATGATTTGATGATTTCCAATTGAAATGTTAGGAAACGATTAAGTTATTTTTTTAATATTTTTTTTTCACAATTTCACAGTGTACACAATGCCGGTTTGTCTCATGAAAATTTGTCACATCACTTTTGCGACTTCTTAAATCTTTCGCAATATAAAAATATATTTTATTGAATGACAATTCATTTGAAAAAATTGAATGACAATTCATGTGAAAAAAATAAAATTAAAAATATTAAAAATAAAAAGCAACTGCGATGAATTCAAGTTATATTTTTTTACTGTGCGCTGTATGTAAAAACAGATTTTCCCGCTTTTCCGTTGAGAATTTTCTATATCTATAAACCTCACAGAGCCCGAGACCTTTCTAACGAATGCAAAACCGTGGAAATCGGTTCGTGCGTTCTGGAGTTGCATCAATGATGGCGCTGTATGTAAAAACAGATTTTCTCGCTTTTCCGTTGAAACTTTTCTTGAATTTCCTGAGCTATAAACCTCAGGGAGCCCGAGACCTTTCCAAAGAATGTAAAACCGGAAATCGGTTCGTGCGTTCTGGAGTTATTGCGTCAGGAAGGTAAACCCCACTTATTTTTATATAGTAGAATATATATTAGAAGAAGAGATTAACAAGTTATTAAAACTTTATTTCAATACATATACCTACATTTTCTAAATCATCCACTATAGCAATTTATTGCGAAATTTGACTTTTTCATCATCAGAAAAATTTAGACATCCTTGTGTCCTTTTTGGGTGCATTTCTTAAAAGTTCAACCATATCAAGTATTGTCAGTCCATCTAATGGAGTTGTTCATTCTACATTGTTGAACCAATTAAATATTTTTTTTTCAAAAGTATCAAATTTCAATAGCGAAAATATTTCTTACTTTCATGCCGAGGAGTTTTCATAACTCACGAGAACTTTGGTGACTCACAAAAATTGGAATATTCCCTTGTTTATACTTGTCTCAATAATATATTGTAGAATCTTAATACCACTGCGATTCGATGTAAAAAAGTTTGGAAGTGTCAGACAATTTTCTATGACATGACTGTAGAAAAACACAAACATTTACGCTCATTGTATAGTCGATATTTGCAAATCGACTTTCTCATACAAAAGCGAGAACATGATTTTTTATACCCACCACCATAGAATGGTGACGGGGGTATAATAAGTTTGTCATCCCGTTTGTAACACATCGAAATATCGATTCCCGGTTATATAAAGTATATATATTCTTTCATCAGGGAGAAATTCTAAGACGATATAGCCATGTCCGTCTGTCTGTTTGGCTGTCTGTCTGTTGTAATCACGCTACTGTCTTCAATAATGAAGTAATCGTACTGAAATTTTGCACAAACTCGTCTTTTGTCTGCAGGCAGGTCAAGTTCGAAGATGGACTATATCGGTCCAGGTTTTGATATAGTCCCCACACTCAAAAAAAAGTGAACTCTCTATTTCACTAAAGCCAATTTAACTTTATTTTAGTTCATAGAAATATTATGTTTGGAGAAAGTTTTCTTTACTCTAATACTTTTTTGTGTACGATAGTTAAATTAACTAAACCCGAGGAAAAAATATACTCAAATGAAGCATAAAGATTAACTAAATTCGTGTCTTCCACAAAATAGTTCACAATTTCTTTAAATTTGTAAATTTTACCAAAAATGCGTCCATCGTGAACTTCGTATGTCACTAAAGATATTCTTGCAATTTTGAACTCCAAGTTTTTTCTTCAAACTACAAAATTTTCTTTAACAAGTGAAAAAACTTAGTTATGTCTAATAAATTTTCTTGTATTTGTCGAAAAATTTTTACTTATTTTTATGACATCGCTGTGATGCCAACGTTTGTTATACTGTTTAGTTAAAATTTTCTACAAATATTCAAAATTTTCTAAAATTAACCGAAAGTTTTCTTCCTGGTGGGTTCACTGTTTTTTCAGTGCATATAAACCGACCTCCTGATTTGACGTCTTGGGCTTATAGAAACAGTAGTTTTTATCCAATTTGCCTGAAATTGGAAATCTAGAGGTATTTTAGGACCATAAAGAGATGTGCCAAAAATGGTGAGTATCGGTCCATGTTTTGGTATAGCTCCCATATAAACCGACCTCCCGTTTTGGGGTCTTGAGCTTATGGAAACCGTAGTTTTTATCCAATTCGCCTGAAATTGGAAATCTAGAGGTATTTTCGGACCATAAAGAGGTATGCCCAAAATGGTGAGTATCGGTCCATGTTTTGGTATAGCCCCCATATAGACCGATTTCCAGGGCTTATAGAAACCGTAGTTTTTATCCAATATGCCTGAAATTGGAAATCTAGAGGTATTTTAGGACCATAACGAGGTGTGCCAAAAATGGTGACTATCGGTCCATGATTTGGTATAGACTCACAAAAACGTCCATTTGGTTAGGCCTCCATATAGACCGATTTCACTTCTTGAGGGTATCCCAATAAAAACAAAAGTTTGAAAAATGCAAAAATTCAATACTTTTTCAAACATTTTTTCAAAGGATTGGGGTATAATTTCTCAATAATTTCTCAAACAGTTTTCAATGTGAAATTAACATTGTTGCCAATATTTTCTAACCACAATTTGCATGAAAGTCAATCCCAGTTCTAACTGAAAGTCAACACTAAATTTCTAAGGATTTTGTAAATTTTATTAATTTTTTTCGTTAAAAATATAAAAATATTAAAATAGTATTAATAATATATAAAAATAATAATATAATACCAATCAAAACATAAGTATCTTATTAAACGTATTAATAACTACAACTATCAATACAACTTTACATTTTACATGTATAATTCGATTTCCTCCATAATGTTGGTGTCACATAACTATTAATTAATTATTAATTAATATGCTGGCAATTTGAAATAATTACTATCGAGGAACTTGCTGGCCTGCGTGTTAGAATAGATTCCATCAAGAGGAATTCACAAAATATCACACTGATGACGGAATGTAAATTGATGTAATGCACATTTTCATCCAGAAGTTCTTGATATAGGAATTGTTACACGCTCATCCTGTGTTTATTGGGATAGAAGCAATTTTCATGATCAGTGTGAAATTTATCTTCGGGAAGTGTACTAGTTGAACTGCTCTGCTTGGGAGAATATCTGTCATCAAATCCCCCTGAAATTCTATATTTTATCAACCCGCTATGACGAAGAGTTTTCCATGGAAACTATTATAGTTCATTCATGGTGGTGGGTATTTAAGATTGGGCCCGACCGAACTTACTGCTGTATATACTTGTTTTGTGTTAAGAATCTGCTTTTCTTGATATATATTTGAAAAAAAGACAGTGTGTGCATTTATTGGAATGTTCAAACTTCTCTTTTAAGGTCCTGCAGAAAAGGCGAATATCAATGTGATAGTGAATATAAAATATCACAAAAATAAAATTTCATACAAAATTGTCAATGTGAAGTATTAAAACAATATTTATGTACTCGTAGATACTTAACAGATAAATAAATAATGCAGTCTTATTTTCTGATTTTTGATACATAAGGCCGTAAGGATACAAGTAAATGGTGCATAACATACACAAAGAAAGAAAGAACTAAGATTTACAATTTGAATATTTATGCGCCTTACCTATAAAATACACAAAGAAAGAAAGAACCAAGATTTGCAATGTGAATATTTATGCGCCTTACCTATAAAATTTTTCCAGGAAAAACAAAGAAATAAGCGAACAAAAAAGATATATTTAATCACATTCTTTATTTTAGTTTTGTTAGTAATACTAGCTTAGGTGACAAGTCGGAAAAAAACAGTAAAATATATATATATATATATATATATATATATATATATATATATATATATATATATATATATATATATATATATATATATATATATATATATATATATATATATATATATATATATATATATATATATATATATATATATATATATATATATATATATATATATATATATATATATATATATATATATGTATATATATATACATATATATAGTGAGATTTATAATGAATGGACTTGTTCTTCATAATTTTTTGGTTTCGCTCTATCAATATTCGTAGGGATCCGGTAAACATCAACAGACACCATTTTCGAGTTTTTGCTGTTACTTGGTAATGTAGTTGAGTTCTGCTCCCAAAACATAAGTGCATTAAAAAATTTGATGTAGGCAATCCTAAAATATAAAAACAAAAATTATCACTGTATACATCGTTTTAAAATTGAATAAAACACTAATTACTAATTATGTATTCATAGGGGTGAGTATCAAAAACGCAGTATTGATCCATATGAACTGAGTAATTAGTTCTTTTGTTTACTTAATCCCAGCAAAAAAAATTGGAAGTTCTTCCAAAGGCACAACTTTAAAAGCACTTCCAGAAGATGTACTCCCAATGATGTTCTTTACTTTAACTACACAGGAAGTTCTTTTCATTCAATTTTTTATAACACGCTTTTTTCATATTTTTAACGGGTAATTTTAACTTTTTTATTTCAAATTGTTTCAAAACAGTTTAAGAATTCATAAAATGGCACAAATTATTTAAATTTTGTCAAAAAAAAATGCTAAATCCAATCTGAAAAAATTGTGAATTTTTGAAAATATTTGGGGCCAAACTTTTCAGACAAGCGTTAGAATCCATTAAAAGTTATAAAAAAATATTTATTTGACAATATATCACAGATTTTTTTTAATTTACGCCCAAAACATTGAATTCTGATCACGCCTAAAGAAGTGATGCAAATTCAGTGCACCGGCTGTTGAAATGGAGGACTTCCGTCCTATGACAAGCCCATGTTAAATTCATCGCTTCTGCGTCAATTTTGCACCACTTCCGGATCCAAATAGAACATTTTCAGTACGATTTTGCTGGGATATTTATAATTCAAAAACAAACAAAAAATATGTTATAGCAAATTTCGGTGGACAAGAAAATGCAACGCTGTGAACTATTTATTTAAATAACATGGTTTTTGATATTAATGCTATTAAAAAACAATGTTGTCATGTCAGATATCATGGTCATAGCCAGTGTTATGGATGGAAATATTGAGAAAGTACCACAAAAGTGTCATTTTCAAACTAAAGTGTGCAGCTTTAGTTTGAAAGTCTCTTATATTTGTGAACTCTTAACCAGGGCTGTGGAGTCGGAGTCTGAAGATTTTGCTGGAGTCGGAGTCGTAAAAATTTTGATTGACTCCGACTCCGGCTAAACTAAATTTTTTAAAACATTTCACATTTTTGTAACTAAACAAGTTTTTACGCATATTAGTTTCCATTGCGTTATTCATTCGATCAATGTACGGTATGACTGTAAAAGAAAAGCAACTTTCAATAACGAAGATCATTTTATGTTTCCTAAAATAAATGGGGGACTAGCAGATGGGCTGAATCGAACCATTTTAATGCTTACCAACATAAATTTTTTTAAATATTTCGAACCAAGGCCGTATTCAGGGGGGGGGATGAGGGGGATCAAACCCCCCCCGAAATGAATGAATATTTTTATATAAATAAATATATATTTTTAGCTGCATAGAAAAATCTTATCGAAGATGTTGAAGAAAAGCTGAGGTTTTATTTTGAAAAACGCTTACCTGTAAAAATAGCACAAATCATAGAATACTAGTTGAAAAGCCCGTCAAACGACGGTCGAAAAAAACAAATTGTTTTTGTTCTCGCACCACAAATTTCATTTAAAGAAAATAAAATTTTGACAAAATTTTCTATATAAATAAAATTTTGCAAAAATTTTCTATAAAAATAAAATTTTGCAAAAAAATTCTATAGAAAAAAAATTTGCAAAATTTTTTCTATAGAAATAAAATTTTGCAAAAATTTCCTATAAAAATAACATTTTTACAAAATTTTCAATTGAAATAAAATTTTGACAAAATTTTCTATAAAAATAAAATTTTGCAAAAATTCTATATAGATTATCAAGAGACTGAATTTTAAAGAAAATATAATTTTGACAAAATTTTCTATATAAATAAAATTTTGCAAAAATTTTCTATAGAAATAAAATTTAGCAAAAAGATTCTATAGAAAAAAAATTTTGCAAAATTTTTTCTATAGAAATAAAATTTTGCAAAAATTTCCTATAGAAATAAAATTTTTACAAAATTTTCAATTGAAATAAAATTTTGACAAAATTTTCTATAAAAATAAAATTTTGCAAAAATTCTATATAGATTGTCAAGAGACTGAATTTTAAAGAAAATATAATTTTGACAAAATTTTCTATATAAATAAAATTTTGCAAAAATTGTCTATAGAAATAAAATTTTGCAAAAAAATTCTATAGAAAAAAAATTTTGCAAAATTTTTTCTATAGAAATAAAATTTTGCAAAAATTTCCTATAGAAATAAAATTTTTACAAAATTTTCAATTGAAATAAAATTTTGACAAAATGTTCTATAAAAATAAAATTTTGCAAAAATTCTATATAGAAATAAAATTTTGACAAAATTTTCTACCGAAATAAAAAATCGATAATATAGAATCGCATTCTTTTTATACCCTCCACCATAGGATGGGGGTATATTAACTTTGTCATTCCGTTTGTAACACATCGAAATATTGCTCTAAGACCCCGTAAAGTATGTATATTCTGGGTCGTGGTGAAATTCTGAGTCGATCTGAGCATGTCCGTCCGTCCGTCTGTTGAAATCACGCTAACTTCAGAAAGAAACAAACTATCGACTTGAAACTTGGCACAAGTATTTGTTATTGATGTAGGTCGGACGGTATTGCAAAAGGGCCATATCGGTCCACTTTTACGTATAGCCCCCATATAAACGGACCCCCAAATTTGGCTTGCGATTGCTCTAAAAGAAGCTGATCCGGCTGAAATTTGGTACATGGTATTGGTATATGTTCTCTAATGACCATGCAAAAATTGGTCCACATCGGTCCTTAATTATATATAGCCCCCATATAAACCAATCCCCCGATTTGGCTTGCGGAGCCTCTAAGAAACGAAAATTTCATCCGATCCGGCTGAAATTTGGTACATGGTGTTGGTATATGTTCTCTTATGACCATGCAAAAATTGGTCCATATCGGTCCATAATTATATATAGCCTCATATAAATCGATTCCCAGATTCGGTTGAAATTTGGAACATGGTGTTAGAATGTCGTCTCTAACAAACACGCAAGAATTGGTCCATATTGGTCCATACCGCTAATATCCATGCAAAAATTGGTCCATATCGATCTATAGTTATATATAGCCGATCCCCAATCACACAAAAATTGGTCCATATCGGTTCATATTCATGGTTTGCCACTCGATACAAAAATAATCTACCAAAATTTTATTTTTATGGAAAACATTGTCAAAATGTTATTTCTATAGAAAATTTTGTAAAAATTTTATTTCTATAGAAAATTTTGTCAAAATTTTATTTCTATAGAAAATTTTGTCAAAATTTTATTTTTGTAGAAAATTTTGTAAAAATTTTTTTCTATAGAAAATTTTATCAAAATTTTATTTCTATAGAAAATTTTTTCCAAATTTTATTTCTATCGAAATTTTTTTCCAATTTTACTTCTATAGAAAATGTCAAAATTTTATTTTGTCAAAATTTTATTTCTATAGAAACTTTAAACTTAATTATATACATATTTAATCGGCCTTTTTTAGTTTAATATATACTACGTATGGACTACCTTGGAATTTAGAAGACGGTGTTAGGAAGTTTTAAGATACTTTGCCATCGGCAAGTGTTACCGCAACCCAAGTAATTCGATTGTGGATGACAGTCTTCAGTAAAAGTTTCTACGCAATCCATGGTGGAGGGTACATAAGCTTCGGCCTGGCCGAACTTACGGCCGTATATACTTGTTTCGACTAAAACTTTCTTGAAGTTCAATAAAATCTTGTTTTTGACTATGTCTTTTACAAAATCGAGATTTTCTTCCCACATGAACATGTCTGTTTTGCCATAGTTGTAAAAGACTATTAGCAAATAAGGTTGATAAAGACTTTCTCAAAATATTAAAATATTTTGTTAAAACTAATGTACCATAAATCTGATATCGACTCAAAAATGTCTACACAAAAGGTACTAAATCATTCGCGGGGGTACTACGGTACTGACCGGGGTGAAAAAGGTTTGAAAAAAGTACTATAGTACTGCATTTTCCATCCCTGCATTTACTACGTGCTCATCCGAACGTTAATTTTCAACAAAGAAGAGATTAAAGACGTATCTTAGAAATTCGACTAGAGAGCAGACTCAAAGGATTGGCATTAATGTCGGTTCATCGCCGAATAAATGTGCCGACTGAAGAAGTCATTGATTTATTTGCTGCCCTAAAAGCCCGTCGGCTCAATTTAATATTATAAAAATATTGTATATATACCTATGCATAAATAAAATTTTCTACACATGAGATTATATGAATATTTTTTTTTTTAGTTGAACCCCCCCCGAATTAAAATCCTGGCTACGGCCTTGTTTCGAACAATCGATTTTAGTTTTTTAATTTTATTATAAGACCATATACCAGCGTTGCCAGAATTGTTTCACCAAAAACCGCTAGATTTGCCCAAAAAAATAGCTAAAAAAAAGCTAAAAAATGCTAAAAAATAGCTAGAATAAAAGCTAAATTTTTTGTATCAAAAGTCACATTTTTGATTGAAATTTAAAAACTTAAAGTCTTTATTTCACTTAAAATGCATATTATATTCATTTTAATTCCACTTCTGTGAGACTGTAACAATATCTAAGGCATATTAGCTCTGTTTGCGTATTCGATACATTTTGATTACTATCACAAATTTTTTCCTTCGTTTTGTGGGAACTACCTTCCCAACACCTCTATTTTATTTACTTGTTATTTTAAAATATTAAATAATCTAAGCATGCTTTGGATTTGGTAAAAAAAGAAATGATTTGTCATTTTTTTTTAAATAAAATTTTAGTTTGGTTTTGAAATTGTGAGAAATTTGAAATACATTACTTTTATTTAAATTGTAGAAAATATCTACAGTTTACATTTCCCAGTAAAAACATTTTCATTTTCTTCACACTGAAAAAAAAGCATACTCATTTCCAAAGATTTTGTCTTTACTTTAAAAAATTTGGTATTGATTCCGAGCCAAAGAAGCGGAGAATACAAGTAAGGATACTTTTAAGACACAATTCTCTTTTAAATTTAGGTTTTGTGTACTTGCTTCTAGGAAGCAAATTTTAATTTTTCGCTTTCTCAGCTTTTTTTCTTCATATGCTATCAAAGTCCTTTAAAACCGAGTTAACGGCAACTTTATTTTCCAAATTAGGACTCGACTTCCAGTAGAAATTATGCTATGTTTGAAGTAAAAAACTTCTTTAAAATAAAGTTTTGAAAAACATGTCCTATATTTGAACGATTTTTTGCTTTGTAGTCAAGATGCAAAGAGACAACAAATTTAAAGACAATTTCATTAAATTTAAAGAATTTTTCTGAATTATTAAAGTCAAGTTGACCTTAGCCTATAAATTTTTTCTTTCATGTTAAGATACACATTTTTAAGTCAAATCACTTAATTATAAGGACAATACGACTTTATTGAAAAGTTTATCGACTTTTGGACAAGGAAAATAACTCTATTTTAGAGAAATGCGTCTTCTATGCTAAGCAAAATTTGTATTCGTATTTTAAAGACATGAAATCTTTGACCTCACGACAATATTTTTTTCAGTGCATGAGCTATCAAAGTGCTTTAAAAACGTGCTAACGCCAACTTAAATTTCCAAATTCAGACTCGACTTCAAGTAGAAATTATTGTATGTATACGTTTTTAAAATAAAGTGTTGAAAAACATCTTCTATTTTTGAACGCTATTTTGGTTTGTGGTTAAGATGCAAAAACTCCTCACATTTAAAGACTATTTCATTAATTCTTCCTTCTTTCATAAAAACATACCCATTTTTAAGTTGAATCACTTAATTATAAGGACAAAACGACTTTATCGTCTTTTGGGCAAGGAAAACAGTTTATATAAGAGAAATTCACAAATGCTATTATAACCAAAATTCGCGTTCGTATTTTAAGGAGATGAAATCTTTGGCCTCACGACAATATTTTTTCAGTGCACAAAGCAATTCACATCTACTATTTTAATTTAGTAATATCGCAATAACTTTAGAATATTATAATAACATAAAAAGGATAAACGAGTCAAATGCTAATATTCCCAATAATTTACTGACAGTTTATCTAACAAATTAGTATGGTAATAGTAGATTTAAAGTTTACGATAACTCTTATGAATATGATGAAAAAACTTTACAACAAGGTGTATTTGCTACAAAAATGCCCGCATAATGGCTGGAATCATTATTAATGTTTCAACTGAGCTTTGAAATATGTGGAAACCCTTATTCTTGCAGCAAGACTTAGATAAAAACGCCGTTTTATCCATATTTCAATAGAAACATGTGGAAAATAAAACAAGCCAAAAATAGCTAAAAGGGTCATGAAAAAAAGCCAGAAAAAAAGCTAAAAGCTAAATGCATTTTTTTCCCGCTAAAAAAAAGCCAAATCTAGCGGGAAAAAGGCTAAATTGGCAACGCTGCCATATACCTATATACATATGTCGAATATTGGCAGAAATTTTTTTTCAATAGAAGATACAGTTCCTATCTATCTGATAGGAGTTTTTCAAAAATTTATTTCTTTAGAAAATTTTGTCAGAATTTTATTTCTACAGAAAATCTTTAAACATTTATTTCTATAGAAAACTTTGTAAAAATTTTATTTCAATAGAAAATTATGTCAAAATTTTATTTCTATAGATATTTTCTCAAATTCTCAAAATTTATTTCCATAGCAAATTTTCTCAAAATTTTATTTCTAGCTTATTATCACTGATACTCACTGCTAAGTCGAAAATTTGTAAATTATGAATTATAAATGCATTTTTGCCTAATTGCCTAAAAATTTGTAAATATTTCCAATATGTATACCCTGCGCCACACTGTGCCCAAGATTTTGTAGAAGTCTTACAAAATATTATGCAAATAGGGTCAGCTTTAAATGTTGGTTAATGGGAACATAAACCCAAACCGCTCAACAAATTTAAAGAATTTGAGATTTTATCGAAATGCACAAGTTGTGTAGGGTATATTAAGTCGGCCCCGCCCGACTTCAGATTTTCCTTATTTGTTTTTTTTTTTTACTAATATTCTGTTTCGTCCAATAACGTTAGATTTAAATTTTAAGTACATAGATTTTGTTGAAAAGTATACAATTGTGTAAATCGGTTCAGATTCAAATTCATTCATATGGGAATATAAACCTTTATATAGCTCGTAACAAACTTAAAGGATTAGAGAAGGTATCAATAATTTTGGTCCACAATGTGTTGAAAGACCGATATTGCCTTAAATTTGAAATATAGGTTTCAATTGGCTTCAAATGTGATCTTTTTTGCATACCTAAATAAATACGATAATTTACATCGATCCATTTACTGTAGCCCCGCACAATACAACTACAAATTAGTGGTATTAAAATGAGATTTAGTTATATTGACCGGAGTCGACTCCGGTGTCTGAGTCGAGTAAAATTGGCTCGACGCCACAGCCCTGCTCTTAACACTTCATTACCATTGTGTTTATGATTTCTTACCAAGGGCAAGTGTAATGCTTTTTAACTACGTGCACATTAAAAAAGTGGACCCTCCAGGGATCTAAAGCCAATTAAAGTCTAATGCCAACTTAACTTTATTTTAGTTCATGAAAACTTTTTGTTTTTAGTTAAATTTTGCCCAACAAATATAAAAAAAAATACAATTATTTCCCCAGGCGCCAAATACTTAATGATCAAAAGAGTAAATAGTAACTCTACTCTCTCAAATGTTTTCCACTTCTTAATAAAGAGGGTAATAGACGGAACCTGCGGGGGAAAGATTGAAATGTGCAAGAAATTGTTAAACGGTAAAATTCTAATAAAAACAAAGAATTATACCCAATCTTATCCAATTATGCTCACTCAGCCACCGTATTTACCTGGAAGTCACTGAGCATCCAACTCTAACAGCCTATTTCTGATATCCGAACGAAAGCAATAGCGAACGAACGGTAGTCACGCACTTTCGTCTAGATTTGGGTTTCTCTAAATTCGCATAGCTCACGTTACTTTACCAATTTTGGTATTGATTCCGAGCCAAAAAAAGCGGAAAATTCAAGTACGTATACTTTTAAATTTGGGTTTTGTGTACTTGACTCTAGGAAGCAAATTTTAACTTTTCGTTTTTTCAGCTTTTTTTCTTCATATGCTATCAAAGTGTTTTAAAAACAAGTTGATGACAACTTTATTTTCCAAATTCATACACGACTTGCAATAGAAATTATGCTATGTTTCAAGTAAAAACATCTTTAAAAGAAAGTGTTGAAAAACATGTCCTATTTTTGAACGATTTTTTTCTTTCTGGTCAAGATGCAAAAAGACAACAAATTTAAAGACAATTTCATTAATTTTAAAGAATTTTTCTGAGTTATTAAAGTCAAGTTGACCTTAGCCCAAAAAAAATTTTCTTTCACGCTATGATACCCATTTTTAAGCCAAATCACTTAATTATAAGGACAACACGACTTCAAAGTTTGTCGACTTTTGGACAAGGAAAAAAACTTTATATTAGAGAAATGCGTCTTCTACGCTAAGCAAAATTTGCATTCGTATTTTAAGGACATGAAATCTTTGGTCTCACGACAATATTTTTTTCTGTGTACTGTCAAATCTCAATTAGTTAAAAAAGCCGCATACATTTTAAAAATTATTTTTCATACAATTCAAGCTGACATCGCCCTTTATTTGGCAAATTTTTCCCATTGTTGATATTTGGTTTCGTTCAATATTTTTTTTAAGAAATTAGACCGCGTAGAGAGATATGTATTTGTTATACCGTAAACCACATAGTGGTCAGGGTATAATAACTTTGATCTGCCAAAAAATGTGCCTATCAGAAATATTGATTTTAGACCCCATAAAATATATACCGATAGACTCATGTCTGTCCATGTATTTGTTGTTCGCAGGATTCCGGTCGCAATTATTAACCGATTTTGATGAAATTTGGTATGCGGCGTTTTTCTGGCAGAAGGATGAATTTGGAAAAATCGGATCAAATTTAGATATAGCTCTGTCCGTCTGTCCATGTATTTGTTGTTCGCAGGATTTCGGTCGCAATTATTAACCGATTTTGATGAAATTTGGTATGCGGCGTTTTTCTGCCACAATGATGAACGCTATTGAATTTGGAAAAATCGGATCAAATTTAGATATAGCTCCCATATATATGTATCTCCCGATTTCGATAAATGGGGTCAAATTGCGCTCATTTACTAACCGATCAGCGTTAAATTTGTCACCAAGTAATATAATTCATCCCTCTTTAAGTGTGCATAATTTCATCGAAATCGGTTCATTTAGATATAGTTCCCATATATATGTTTCGCCCTATTTTCCCAAATTTGGCTATAAAACCCTTATTAATCAACGATCTTACTCAATGTTAGCCAAATCTAATTTTTTTGAACTTACTATTAGAGGTGTGCACATGAGAAATATTTTACTCACGCACACTCACGCACGATATTGTTTGGTAAGATTCAAGCTCACGCACACTCACGAAAAGAAGATTTGTACTAACGCACACTCACGCACGAAAATGTCGTGACTCACGAAAAATACCTTGACTCACGAAAAATATCGTGACTCACGAAAAATGTCGTGACTCACGAACAATTTTTTGAGTAATTTACCTTAGCGACGTGTCTGAAAACATGAGCATTATTAAAATCGAGAGCGTTATTACACTCTTAGCATCCCAGGTGTCACTAAAATTGTAAATGAATTTAAGTCTTAAGCTTTTATGTTGGTGAGCGGGATTATTTTCGTGAGCGTAAATCTTTACTCACACACACTCACGAAGATAATATTTTCGTGACTCACGCTCACGCACGACATTTTGGTTTGTTAATCACGCACACTCACGCCGTTGCCATGAACGTGACCCACGACTCACGCATGAGTCACGAAAATTTTCGTGAGTCACGACAATTTCGTGTCACGTGCACACCTCTACTTACTATGTGCAAAAAATTATCGAAATCGATTCAGATTTAGCTATAGGACCCATATATATGTATCGCCGGATTTTCACAAATTTGGCTTACTCTAATCTTCTATAGCACTGATTCTATGTGGAAAATATCATCCAAATGGGTTCAGATTTAGATATAGCTCCCATATATATGTGGCCTCATTTATTAACCGATAAAATTTAGCACAAGGTAATCTCCTGTAATATGAAAAAAAAACTGCAATATATAATCCAAATCGGTTCAGATTTAGATATAATTCCCATATATATGTATATGTGTATACGTTTTTGAAAAAATTACAGCTTATAACTTTATTTCTGACCATAATAGCTTTATTTAATACCCGATCTTACTCTAATTTAGCACAAGGTAACCTTTTTTGGTATCAACCAAATCTGTAAAATATCATCCAAATCGGTACAGATTTAGATATAGCACCCATATATATCCATCGATCGATTTTCCCAAATTTGGCCATAATACTCTTACCCAGCTTAAAAAGCGTCGCCAAAAAAGTAATCAAAATGTTCTTTTTGGATCCGGAAGTGGTGCAAAATTGACGCAGAAGCGATGAATTTAACATGGGCTTGTCATAGGACGGAAGTCCTCCATTTCAACAGCCGTTGCACTGAATTTGTATCACTTCTTTAGGTGTGATCCGAATTCAATCTTTTGGATGTAAATTAAAAAATCCTGTGATATTTTGTCAAATAAATAATTTTTATTATTTT
This sequence comes from Haematobia irritans, assembly GCF_050003625.1. Classification (NCBI taxonomy): domain Eukaryota; kingdom Metazoa; phylum Arthropoda; class Insecta; order Diptera; family Muscidae; genus Haematobia; species Haematobia irritans. Next base: position 46,257,034 of record NC_134399.1, read on the forward strand.
TTATAATTTTTAATGGATTCTAATGCTTGTCGGAAATGTTTTGACCTCAAATATTTTCAAAAATTCACAATTTTTTCAAATTGGATTCAGCATTTTTTTCGACAAAATTTAAATGATTTGTAACATTTTATGAATTCTTACTCTGTTTTTAACCTAATTTAAATGAAATAGTTAAAATTACCCATTAAAAGTATGAAAAAATTAATCCGAGGAACGCCGATATGAGACAAATAAGACTATAATACCCACCAAAGTTAAGAATGAAAGTCAGTCAAATGGATCTTAGCCATCTATTAACAAAACCAGTTTATGATGTAGTTTAAAAACTGATGTGCTTGGTATTTTGGGTCTGGAATATGTTATCAAGATACTCAAGTCATCTTTGATACTCAAGCCAGCTATGAATGCGCGAGTTTGTTTGAAATGCATTTGCTATACATTGTCATTTGAAGAGCTGCAATCACCATACACATATGATTTTGACATCTTAAAATTTTGTCGAAATAAAAAAATTGTAATCATATGGGCCCATGATTTAACCTACTTGTTCAGCCATGATTATACTATTACATAAATCTATTGTCCTATTTCCAGAAATTTGGACTTATTACCCACACTAATTGAACGATTTCCTCTTTTTTAATAATGGACTCAATATCAATTACTATAGCTTCTAATATCCGACATTTCTGTTCATTATAAAGAGGTACCCCTTAACCCTTTCACTACCGAAATAAACCTTATGTTAAAAGCTTTAATTTTTCTTCTGTTTTTACTTTTACTAACAGCATGTAGAAAAGAAATTGTCATTTTGATAACCTACCTCAAATACTTCAAGAGCTATATGAGCTTGTTCTGAAAACTTGATTCTTGAATTGCTACCGAATGGCCTTACGAAAATGAGCGCTATTTGGCCTACAATATCTTTCAAAGTTTGAGAAAAAATAAAAAAAGAACCCGAAAGAGTATCAGCTATAGTTTTTGTATAAATGTCCATTTACTAGAAACATACAGTAGAAAAATTGTCTCAAATTTTCGTATTTTTCATTTATTGTTAAAGAAGTTTCTAAAAATGTATTTTTGTGCTTACCAATATGAAAAAATATTTATAGCTTATTTAGATTGAAGCCTCTACTTTAAAATAACATCGAGAAATAAATCGAAACTAAGTGGGAAAATAGAATTTGTGTCGTTTTCGAATGTCCTTCTAAGTGGACATCGGTAGTGAAAGGGTTAATGTTCTTATATATGGAAATGCGGTTTATCTCCCAAACCTTTACCATTGATACCCCACAAACAATGTTTACAAACTCAGTAGGGATGGTTTAGGGTATGATATAGTCGGCATCGCCCGACTTTCTACTTTACTAACTTGTTTTTCTATATATCTGCAATAATTAGGGTCGGTTTTCCTTTTAATGAGTGTTTCATTTCAAATGTATGTGTTTGTTCGTTTTAGAATTTCCTTTAAACGGTCTGGCGGCATGGCGGTTGTAAAGAGAAATAGATCGATATAAACCACTTTAATCATATATTTGCACCAAAAGCGTCAATAAATGTATCAATTATTAAGTTTTTCCTTATTTATGGATGCCTTTTTCCACAAAACGAAAGGTTTGTACAAAGTGAGTGTATTTGACATTTCCCTTCGACAAAATGCGAACGAATGGAGATTCAGAAACCTAATTTTAGTGGTGACGTTACGTTTTTGTTCGCATTGATTTTCGTCTCACTTGACGTTTAGATAGAGCTTAGAGCAAACGAAATCAGCTGATTTTCGTTTTGTATGCAAACGAATAGCAGGATTCGGATATCAGAAATAGGCTGTAAATTACTCTCTTGGGTTTATCTATGCTCGCGACCTCTTCGGAACCCCCGAAGAAGAGATTCTATACGAGCTAAAACCAAAACAAGTATGTAAAGTTGACAAAATAAAATTAAAGTTGTTTTTGAAAACACTTTTGTCAACCCATATATTCCACTCGCACTAAAATGCAAAAAATGCCTTCGCTTTCGCATCGGCTTCATGAGAGAATAACAACCACTCTTCTTCAAGAAAAGTATGTCCAATATTTTTAAAAGAAAAAGAAATTGAAACCATCATTGCGATCGAAAAAGTCAGCAGAAAAATTGCAATTAAAAACAAGTTAGTAAGGTCTAAAGTTGGGCGGAGACGACTATATTTAACCCTTCACCATTATGTAGACCAAAATTTTTTGATACCATCTCAACTCCTTCAAATTTGTTTGGAGTTATTATGAAGGTTTATATTCCCATATATAAATATTTAAATCAGAACAGATTTGGAGAAACATTTTTAAACTTCTATAAAATCTCTAGGCTATAAATTTATAAATCGGCTAATGACCTGAAACAAAACGCAATTAAGTACAAAAATATGGGAAATATAAAGCTAAATCCATTTTATTGAACAAAAGTCCATTTATGATTTATCCGGCGATACACATGTATTAGAGGTATATGAAAATTTGAGGAATTTTATTTGGCCATATCGAGCGACATTTACACAATTAATTGGTATTTTTTCTTTTTTTAAATCGGTTAAAAAAAGAGTAAGTAATTGATAAAATGGTTCAAATTTTGCCGTAAAAATGCAAAATCAATTCTAAAACAAACGATAATTTTTGAAAATATTCGAGGTCAAACGTTGTAGACAAGCGTTAGAATGCATTAAAAATAAAAAAAATATATAAAAATTATTTAGCCTTGATATCATTTACTATTTTTTAATTAAAATCAGACAAAATAATAAAGGAACTTAAGTTATTAAACTAAACATAAATTTAGGAACTTAAGTCATAAGTTCAACCAAAGTTTTATTTCACAAATATCAGACTTCAAAAAATCACTTGTAACAAAGAACTTACAATTTAGAAGAAAAACTTTAAGAAATAAAACTAGATATTGTCATCGGCAACTGCTACTACAACCCAAGTAATTCGATTATGCATGAAAGTCTTTAACTTTGTAAGGTCGTATTTACTTGTTTAATATTATATAAAAACAATGGAAAATCACAAATAGGTTTTCAAATTCCGGGGGGCTTAAATTTTTCTGGGGGTCTAAGCCCCCTCCCCAGAGGCCTTCCTACACTTATGAATCTATACCAATGTGAACTAAATTTGGTACACAATGCTAAAATCCTACTCTCAGGGCAAAATTTCAAGTAAATCGAAATGAAAATTTGGTCAAGGTTGTTATATGAATCTAAATCAGGCAAAAGATATATATGGGAGCCATATGTAAATCTGAATAGATTTCAACTATATTTAGCATTCTTGACCTTGTACTCTTTGTGCAAAATTTGAAGGAAATTAAGACAAAATTCTCGTCTCTAGGGCCAATTAAATCCATATCGGGCGAAAGATATATATTGAAGCTATATCTAAATCTGAACAGATTTCACTTAAATATAGCAAGCATTGGCAGAATTTCAATTCCACTCTCTGTGCAAAATTTCACGAAAATCGGTAGTAAACTTTGGCCCCTGTATTTGGGAGCTTTATCTAAATCTGAACCGATTTTAACCAAATTTAGCAAGCATTGTTAGAATATCAATTCTACTCTCTATGCAAAAGTTAACGTGAATCGGTGTTATGGGTTTAAATATATCTATCTATCTATCTATATATATATATATATATATATATATATATATATATATATATATATATATATATATATATATATATATATATATATATATATATATATATATATATATATATATATATATATATATATATATATATATATATATATATATATATATATATATATATATATATATATATATATATATATATATATATATATATATATATATATATATATATATATATATATATATATATATATATATATATATATATATATATATATATATATATATATATATATATATATATATATATATATATATATATATATATATATATATATATATATATATATATATATATATATATATATATATATATATATATATATATATATATATATATATATATATATATATATATATATATATATATATATATATATATATATATATATATATATATATATATATATATATATATATATATGTTTTTAAATATAATATGCTTGGATGCAAACATATATTAATTTAGAATTAGCCTATAAACATATATGTGTTTAGTAGCTTGGAGCGCTGTTTAACAGGGAGCGATATTGAATTAAGTTGGTGGTTGTTGCTTGTTATTACAAAATTAACATTTTATTTTTCCTTGGGCAATTGATCAGCTTCTTCTTTGATCCTTACAAACTGTGTGGTCCGCTGTTCGAATCCCCGTCCGGCAAAAGGTAAAATTAAAATAAAAAAAATCATACAATTGAATAATTTCTTCTACAATGTTTGTATTACAGAAAAAGGTGCTAAGAACTAAAAAATCTCGTGGAAGTGAGAAAGATGTGGGGGAATATACAATTGGGCAGAAACAAAATTTTGAGCATTCATTTTTGCTTCAAGCATATACATTTATGATGCCCAATGGGCATTATAGGGGTATACTCACGCTCACAAAAAATCGCTTCTGTAACATATACTCCCCAACATATTTTGCTTCAAGCATATACATTTTTGGGTATTGCCCAAACATTTATATGTTTGATTTCTTCCAATATATAATATGTTTGAAAGCATATTGGTCTAAACAATATATGTTTGGGTAGTCTAAGTTCCAAACATTTTGTATTTTTGCATCCAAATTCAATAACGTTGTCTTCCAAAAAACAATATGTTATTATGTGAACATATAATATGTTTGGAAGCATTTTGCTTAAAAAAATTCTCCCAAACAATATTGTGCTCAAAATTTTATTTATTTATTTATTTATTTACAATCATAATGAAAGTTAACGATACCGACGACACTAACGGCAAGATATACTCCGCAGTGTCTGCATAATTGTCTGCACGCGCAGACCACAAGATGCTTACGCTGCAACTTAAGCGTTCCCATAAATGCCAGACGCTTACGTTGCAGGTAAACGTTCCCATGCCATCGGACACCAGCAGCAATCAACAGGTGAAGACCACGAATATGAAGTTTGCTGCCAGGGAGAACTTGGAGGAGCGAGCAGTCTTGGCTACACCACGAAGTCGCACGGATTAGTCGCGTTAATGTTTAATTATTTTCAATTATTGTAATTGTTATTTTGGAAAAAATATAATTGTTAATTTAAAACTTTAAATCCCGGTGTTTCTCTGGCGCAGTTGGTCGCGCCTTATTTTATTTTTTTCGGTAAGTGCCGGGGAAATCCTTTAACTGGCGCCCGAGCAGGGACCCGCTAAAAAAAAAAGAATAGCGGAGTCCTGGATAAATTATAAAAAATCGAACTCTAGCATTCCTACGGGACCCTGCAGAGTATAATATACAAAAGAATAAATAAAATATACATTAAATAAAATATTATTATAAATGCAAAAATATAGTAATCTGAGTGATTCATACGTGACCCTCCTCAGACATAAAATTAAAATAAATTAAATTGAAAAAGGATTTCTCCTTGGCCGCGTCGCGAAGCCAAGACTCAAAAAAAATAAATAAAAGACAGACAAAATTTAATAATAAAAAAGCAAAGAAAAATCTATAATAAAAAGCGAAAAAACAAAGAAACATATTTTTAAATCGAAGTAAAATTTGAAAAGGAAAGAAAGGAAAAGTTTAATAAAAAAAAAAAAAAAAACCTTTTTTGAAAAATTGAATTTTGAATTTGAAAGTGAAAAAAAAAGAATAAATTTTGTTTAGAAAGAAAAAATTTATAATAAAAAGTGAAAAAACAAAGAAAACATATTTTTAAAGTGAATCTTGAAAAGGAAAGAAAGGAAAAGTTTAATAATAAAAAGCCTTTTTGAAGAAATTTGAAAAATTGAATTTTGAATTTGAAAGTGAAAGTGAAAAGAAAAAAAATTTTTAAGAAAACATATACAAATTATTTCGGAGGACCTGTGCACAAGAGGTAAGTCCTAGATTTAGAATTATATATAATGGAGGAACTGAAAAATACAGTTACGACGTTGACGGGAGCGATAAATAGATTTATGGAGCAAATTAGGTCGGTCGAGGGAGACTGACAGCCATTGAGACGACCTTACACGGAAACGTGTTAGGTCAAGTTATGTCGCGGCTCGAAGAATTGGAAACGACACGGGAAGGTGTTGAAGCTCGCGTGAACAACGCTGTTAGGCCACTGCAACGCCCACGTAATGTGGACGACCTTAGGGATATATCTCGGTTGCCGGATAGTGTGAAAGAGTTGCGCACGTTTGATGGTAACCCTACGCAATACGTCTCATGGATTCATTCTGTAGAATCCATTCTGAAGGACTTTGAGATCGTTAGGGACGAACCGATTTACAGGGCGATTGTCCAAAGTATTCGTCAGAAGGTAATAGGTGCAGCCGACACAGCTCTGGTTGCTTATAATGTTTTTGATGGTAGCTGGGAGGATGTGAAAAGAGTCCTTTCGCTCCATTATGCTGACAAAAGAGATATCCAGACACTGGAGCACCAGCTCAATCGTCTATCGCAGGGATCTTCGTCTCTAGGGGAATTTTATTCTACGGTCAATCACCAACTTTCACTGATTGTCAATAAGCTTAAAACGGAATCTTACAGCGAAGAAACAATTGGGGCTTTAGTTGAAACCTATCGTAACAGGGCGTTGGATATTTTTATCCGTGGCTTAAAACCGGATCTTTCTCGGATGATAATCATCCAAAGACCGAAAACACTTCCTGAGGCATACTCCGCTTGCCTCGAACTTCAAAATCTCACTATGAGAAATGATATATTGCATACGAAGACAGGCACCTATAAGGGTGATTTGAAACCCATGGATACAATAAATCACCCGTCGCCTTCCAGACCATGGAAACCTATGGTGATGCGGCCTGAAATGAGATGGCGACAGGCCGTTCGTCCAGGAGGTGCTAACTTCAACTCACCTCATGGCTATAGTTCCGGTTTAGACCACCATTACCTCCACGATATCCGGCTATTAAAAACGAGCCAATGGATGTAGACAGGTCCATCCAATCGAGACATATAAACTATACGAACAACCCCAAAGGCGCTGTAAAACGAAGTGCTTCGGAAAAGTACGTTAATAACAAACAACCTCGCCTGTATCACATAGAAACCGAACCAGATGTGGCCGCTCCTGCTGAAGACTCGGTGGAAGAAATCTATATCGAACATCCAGATGGTGAAGTAAATTTTATGGAAGTCGCCGATCCAGCCTGCCTTACATAGAATACTCCCTAAAAAACCAAAAAACATTACAATTTCTGATTGATACGGGCTCAAACAAGAACTTCTGTGGCCCATCCCTATCCAATGGCAGTACACCTCTAGATAGACCAATCGTAATACGTACAGTGGGAGGTGACATAAGTATCGACAGGAAAGTGACAGGAAAGTTTTTTAATTATGTAGGTATAGACAAATTGATTTCGTTTTATATATTGCCAAACTTAGATTCATTTGATGGGATAATTGGGGATGATACCCTTAAGGAATTGAGTGCTGTTGTGGATAGGAAAAATAATATTTTATTGTTACTTAATAACATCGAAATTCCTTTGAAAGAGAAACGGATGCAGGAAATCAACTACATTTTGGGTGAAGAATTTTCGCCTGAAATAAAATCAAGAATAGAAGGACTTATCGACAAATACAAACCATTATTTGGACCTTTAGATGGGAGTGAATTAGCAGATTCAAACGTACTGGCCGACATAAGAACTAGCACAGACGAGCCAATTTACACTAAAAGTTATCCTTACCCTGCATGTATGAGGGAGGAAGTGGACAGACAAGTTGAGGAATTGCTATCAGAAGGTGTAATTAGGCCATCAAAAAGCCCCTACAATTCTCCAATTTGGGTTGTTCCGAAGAAACCAAAGCCAAATGGAGAAAAACAATACAGGATGGTTGTTGACTTTAAGCGTTTGAATGCTGTGACTATTTCCGATACATATCCCATTCCAGACATAAACACTACCTTAGCTAGTCTAGGAGATGCGAAATTTTTCACAACGATTGACCTTACATCGGGATTCCACCAGATCGCTATGAAACCAAAAGACATTCCAAAAACAGCCTTTTCCACGATGAACGGCAAATTTGAGTTTTTACGATTGCCTTTCGGATTGAAAAACGCACCGGCTATTTTCCAACGAATGATCGATGATGTCCTTAGGGAGTACATAGGGAAAATATGTTATGTATACATCGACGATATTATCGTGATGGGCAGAAACGTAGAGGATCACTTACGGAACATCGACACCATATTCGCAAAACTTCACAGGGCAAACTTGAAAGTTAATCTGGAAAAAACACACTTCATGAAGACCGAAGTGGAATTTTTGGGATACATTGTAAGTGATAAAGGCATAATGCCTGACCCAAAAAAGGTGAAATCAATTGAGAACCTTGCCCCCCCTGAAAATCTTAAAGATTTGAAGAGTTTTTTAGGAATGACCTCCTATTATAGAAGATTTATACGTGACTATGCAAAGGTAGCAAAACCACTTACAAATCTAACCAGGGGAGAAAATTCAAAGATAAAAGCGAGTCAGTCGAAGAACGTTCCCATTAAATTAGATGATGATGCAATGAAAGCCTTTGACTCGCTGAAAGCAATGCTAACGACGGCTGAAGTGCTAGCATTCCCGGATTTCGAGAAACCTTTTAACTTAACGACGGACGCCTCTAATTATGCCATAGGTGCAGTATTATCTCAGGGAGAAATTGGCAAGGACAAACCGGTAGCCTACATTTCCCGATCGCTCAATGAGACCGAGGAAAATTACGCTACTAATGAAAAAGAAATGTTGGCTATAGTGTGGGCCCTCGACAATCTGAGAAATTATTTGTATGGAGCGAAAAAGATTAAAATTTATACCGACCACCAGCCCCTCACTTTTGCCTTGGGTAATAGGAACTTAATGCCAAGCTCAAGAGATGGAAGGCTCGGATTGAAGAGTATAATCACGAGTTGATTTACAAACCAGGTAAATCGAACTACGTGGCAGATGCTCTATCTAGATTAAAATCTTTTTCCAATCACTTGTACCATTCTTCCACTGATACAGCTAGTGAGGGAAGAATTGAACAAGACGATTTGGAGAACACGCGAACTGCCTCCGAGGGCAACATGGATATAACAGAAGACACACTAACAGCCTCAGAAGGTAACAACTATGATGGTATGTCATTTTGTGCTACAATTCGTAGTGCAGAACAGGATTCTTCTGACCTGATACCCCATGTAGAGGCACCAATAAATGTATTTAGAAACCAAATAATAATAGGCCAAGGAATCGACATGATAGCAGTTGAAGAACCCCATCGTGGATACACTAGGCACTTTGTATCTTCCAAACAATGGGATAGGTCTTCGCTTGTCACGACATTGAAGGAGAGGTTACAACCCAACATTGTGAATGGCATCAAAGTCCCAGAGAATTTGCTTGGTGAGATGCAGGAGATCTATGTGGAACACTTTTCGCAATACAAGATACGATTTACTCAAAAGATGGTGACAGACATCACTTCAAAAGAACGCCAATTTGAGATAATTCAGTCGGAACATAGGAGGGCGCATAGCAATCCTCGAGAAAATAGAGAACAAATCCTGGAACAATTTTACTTCCCCCAAATGAACGCTAGCATCAACAGATATGTGGCCACCTGTGATGTATGCAATTGTTGTAAATATGACAGGAAGCCTGCACGGCCACAGCATCAGAGAACTCCGGACCCCAGGTACCCGTGTGAGATCCTTCACATGGATATTATGGAGATCCAAGGACAGAAATTATTGACATGCATTGACAAATTCACGAAATTCGCAAAGTTTTTCGGCATCAAGAATAGGTCATTGTTGGAAGTGAGAAGAAAATTAATTAAGGTTTTGCACTTTTTTACGGCACCCAGAATTCTTGTCACGGACAATGAGAGTAGTTTTATTAGTCCTTTAACAGAAAATTTTATTAGGTCTCTTGGTATTCAGTTATATCTTACTCCTTCACAGCGGAGTGAGGTCAATGGGCAAGTCGAAAGGCTGCATTCAACCATCATCGAAATATATAGGTGTCTAAGGACGGAGTATCCGGATCTGTCAGTGAAAGAGTTAGTCGAAATCTGTGTTGATCGGTACAACAATACAATCCACTCGGTAACAAAGAAGAGACCCAGAGACTTATTTTTCAATAGAATTAAAGGGGCAAGCTATGAAAAATTGCTCTCTGAACAAGCGAAGGTGAATAAGGATCTTAGAAGTGATTTAAGACGAAGAATGACGGTTCGTAACAAGAAAATAAACGAGAGGCGACAAGGGCCGAAGAAATATAGAAAGGGAGATGTAATATATGTTGCAATTAAAACAATTAAAGGAAAGAACAAGGCCTTATTTAGAAAGGAGGTTGTAGAAAAAGATAACAGGGTAACTGTACTGACAAGGAGTGGTAGACGAATTCATAAGCAGAACATAAAGAACATAGGCACACCGACCAAAAACAAAAGCTCTCCATAAAAACGGACGCATTAGGCTCCTTACCTCCTTGTGCACACGACCGAAAATTATAAAAAATACTTCCAAATTGTCTTTCCTTTTGCGAAATAAATTCAAAAAATATAATGCAAAAAAGAGAAATAAAAAATATCACAAATACAAACGAAATACAAGAAATTGAAGAATAAATGAAAATACAGGCATGATAACAAATGGCCCCTAAAGAAATCTAAATTTCAAGTGGTAAGCGTTAAATTGCGCTGGGGTTCAAATCTCCATGGGCCCATGAGAACAAAGATATGCCTGAAAATCATTCGCATATGATGTGCTTGAACAAGTTGCGTACAGGCTTAAAGGCGCAACGGCGGCACATCATAGGTCATGGTTTTATAAAAAAAAATATTTAAAAAAAAGAAATATTAAAAACCCATACTAATATGTGTACCCTCATATAAATTATATGCCAAAAAATCATTCGCTGATGATGTGCTTGAACAAGTTGCGTACAGGCTTAAAGGCGCAACGGCGGCACATCATAGGTCATGGTTTTATAAAAAATATTAAGAAAAGAAATGTTAAAAACCGATACTAATATGTGTACCTTCATATAAATTATATGCCAAAAAATCATTCGCTAGTGATGCGTTTGAACAAGTTGCGTACAGGCTTAAAGGCGCAATGGCGACGCATCATTGGCCATGATTTTATAAAAAAAATATATACAAATGGTACTGATTGTAAGAAAAAAAAAAAAAAAAACAAAAAATGATATAAGAATAATCATGAAAGAATGAAATTAAGAATGAATGAAATTAAGGAATAATATGTTGATAAAATGATAAATGTATTTACATAATTAACAAGAGCCGGCCTGTAAGTGGGGACCAGTTGTACCTTAGTAGGTTGTGGGAGGCATGCCTGCTTGCGACTAAAAAGGAATTATGCGACCCCTCCATGGCAGTTCGAGAGAAAAGCTAAATACATCCACTAGAAAAAGAAAACACGAAAAATGAAAACAATACATACATGAACAAAAGAAAACAATTTTTGAACTATTAAGCACAAAGAAAATAAAGAAAATCTACTAACACCACTAATGAGAGAATGAAGAATGTAAAAATAACATGATTTACGAAAAAAATGAATACTAAAATTATATACTATCTAACCAATTAAATTCAAAAGATAAAAAAAAGAAGAGAAAAAGAGAAAACCTGTTTATAACCTAGCACTCAAGAAAAAAGAAAAAATTTTGTTTCCTTTTGAAGATTACTTCCAGATATGTTGCTTCAGTGGATTTTGACATTACTCGTCCTCGTGACTCCAATGCATACAATCCGGATATACCACTACGAGACACCCTTGGTATCACTCGAAGCCGGCAATGGATGGATAGTAGATGGAAATTTTAAACTAATACATATTATTGATTTGGATAATTATATAACGATCCTCACTAATGTATCAACCACCATCCAAAACCAACTCCCCCCAAGCAAAGGCAAAGACTTCATTATGCATCACCTGTCCCAGACGAATGAACGCCTCGAAGAACTTAGGAGCGTGAAGAAAAGGGCTCCAAGGTCAATCGATTGGATTGGGTCCGCATGGAAATGGGTCGCTGGAAACCCTGATGCCTCTGATTGGAATTCGATGCTCATGAGCCAGAACAACATCATTCATAACAATAACGAACAGTTTAAAATCAATAGCAACCTACAACAAGGAATGGACCGTATAGTCCGGAAGATCGATGAGGTTGTTGCGAGAATGAATAATGTTACAAATGGGAAAGATTTGGATAGAATCGAGCGAATTACTATGGGCGAGTTATTGGTTCTTAAAGATGAGGTCAATGAAATAGTCCGAGCTTGTCAATTGGCGAAAAAAGGAATCGTGAACACAAACTTATTAAATCAAGAGGAAATCAACGAGATAATCGATGAACTGGAGACGCTTCCTTATAGCAACATAATAGAAGCCATAGAATATGGGACACCATCCGTCTATACTAATGGATCAATCTTACTATACGTCCTCTCGATTCCGAAGTTGGGAAAAGACTTTTATAACCAACTAATCGTAAGAGCAACCATTCGTGAGGGAAGACAAATTGACCTGAAATTCGACAAGATTTTAATTAACGAAGCTGCCATCTATGGCCTTAAAAGCAGCTGTCTCTCCATAAACAACTCCACAGTTTGTCAAAAATCGTCATTGACCAAATTATCACCGGACCACTGTCTCTCCAGGATCCTTAAAGGTGGTTCGGCCAAATGTGATTACAAATTCACGAATGAAACAATAATTGAACCATTGGCCGATGACGTCATATTCGTCACGAATTACGAAGGATGGCTAGAATATGACAGAGAAAATAAATTCCTGAATGGCACCTACCTACTTCAAATGTTTAACGAATCCCTGACCATCAAAAACCAAACCTACTCGAGCACTACAATTACGAAGACACAAGCTCTGCCACCGGTACTCGCAAACATAACCCATGACAATCTCCTGTTAGACATCGAGCATGTCCATAGTATAAGCCTCAGTAACATAAATAGGCTAGAAAAATTGAAAACGAAATTCATCCAGTCCTTCAGTATGAATGTTATAATTGTTGTCCTAATCATGACATGTATTGGCTGGCTATGGCATCGACAGACACGCAAACTGAATCTTCCAGAAGTACGCCAGCATCCTTCCCCTGCTCATCCTACGATCTGCGGGACGCAGATTTTTAAGGAGGGAGGAGTTAACGATACCGACGACACTAACGGCAAGATATACTCCGCAGTGTCTGCATAATTGTCTGCACGCGCAGACCACAAGATGCTTACGCTGCAACTTAAGCGTTCCCATAAATGCCAGACGCTTACGTTGCAGGTAAACGTTCCCATGCCATCGGACACCAGCAGCAATCAACAGGTGAAGACCACGAATATGAAGTTTGCTGCCAGGGAGAACTTGGAGGAGCGAGCAGTCTTGGCTACACCACGAAGTCGCACGGATTAGTCGCGTTAATGTTTAATTATTTTCAATTATTGTAATTGTTATTTTGGAAAAAATATAATTGTTAATTTTAAAACTTTAAATCCCGGTGTTTCTCTGGCGCAGTTGGTCGCGCCTTATTTTATTTTTTTCGGTAAGTGCCGGGGAAATCCTTTAACTTGAATTATGAAAATAAACAGGTAATATAGGTGCTAACAACATAGGTTTTCGACCTGAATGCTCAAAATTTTGTTTCTGCCTAATTGTATATTCCCTCACATCTTTCTCACTTCCACGAGATTTTTTAGTTCTTAGCACCTTTTTCTGGAATACAAACATTGTAGAAGAAATTATTCAATTTTATGATTTTTTTTATTTTAATTTTACCTTTTGCCGGACGGGGATTCGAACAGGGGACCACACAGTTTGTAAGGATCAAAGAAGTAGCTGATCAATTGCCCAAGGGAAAATAAAATGTTAATTTTGTAATAACAAGCAACAACCACCAACTTAATTCAATATCGCTCCCTGTTAAATAGCGCTCCAAGCTACTAAACACATATATGTTTATAGGCTATTTCTAAATTAATATATGTTTGCATCCAAGTATATTATATTTACAAACATTTTATGTCCCAAACATAATATGTTCTAACATATTAACATATATGTCCCAAACATGTTATGCTAGTTTATGAACATTATATGCTTGCACTCAAAAATATTGTGTTTAAAAATTTGTGTTCCAAACATATAATGTTTATAGCCAAACATATGAAAAACAGTCTTTTTCATCCGTGTATGTAGCGATAAATATTCCATCATTGTTTAATAGTGGTCGTAATTGTATTTACAAATTACGTTGTTAGCTCAAATTTGACCATAATTTTTATTGTATTGACAAGAAAATTCGTTGATATTTTTTTGTGTGTATGTGTTAGCTTTAATTCTTGTATATAAATACTGTATTCAACTGTTCTAATTTTTAATTTTCTTATTAGTAATAGCTTTGTAGTTTCTTTTAATAGTTTCCCTTATTCTCTTAGAAGTGCCAACGTAGGGCTTTCTGGCGTTTTCACTTCGTGCTTTTGGTGCTGTTTAAAATTTGAACAATATTGAGTTTGTTTGACGACACCTTTTCATACAAAAAATCTGATTTAACTATCAAAAGCTAAAGAAACTCAACTATATTTCAAAATATAGAATTTGATTGTTATGAAGGCGGTATTGATTCTTTTTTATCAATATTGATAGGGTATTCTTTTGAAATTCTAGTGACGAGTGCAGAATTTCTGAACTTGATATAGGTGACTCCCTTCAAATATTAAAATACTTGAATATTAATATTGTAAAGTATGCAGGGTGCCGGTAGGTGATTGATGATAAATAAAATTTGGCAAACACTGAATTTCCTAAATTCCCTGCCTACCCGATTTGTGGCCGGCGCTTAAGAGCGCCATTAGACCAGGAAAAAATGTCGCAAGAGGAAATGTCGTGGAATATAAAGACGTGAACTGAAGGCTCTTAAGGAAGGAAGACGGCAATCCCGGTGACGACAAAACCAAAGA
>NC_134399.1:46620981-46661347 GCF_050003625.1 Haematobia irritans
TATACCCCCATGTTCCATTATTCGGAATAAAAAATAAAAGTTAATAAAAAACTTCCATTTTAAAGGATTTTAAAAATAATTCTTCCCCCAACGAAATTTTAGTTTGGATATACCAATTGAGAAAATCTGTATGCTTCATTTTTGTATAATTTTCCCTATTTTTAACGTACATAACAATTTATTAAAGTCGAGAAAACTTTCTCAAAACTTAACAATTCCTTGAACTAAATGTCATATGAACTTAGTGTCATATAGGTTCACACTTTTTTGAGTGTACATTTTCATACCAAAAATTTATAAAATTTAATGAAAAATGCTGCCGCAGTTACCAAAATTAAAAAAACAACGGAACAATTTTAACAAGTCGATATCTCAACATTAGAGATTTTATATAACAATGTTTCTTTTTAAATTTAATAAAAAATGCAGCAATTTCTACCAAAAATTTCCAAAGTACCCATTTTCCTACAAACAACATTTTATTCAAATTGATTTGATATTTTTCTGAAAGAATGTAATTGATATTGATGCTACACGCAAAAACTAATTCATTCCTCCCAAAGGAAATTTAAGCAAACAAAAATCATTTCCGATTTTGTTTTTGCTATAAGAAAGTTTGATTAGAAGAACACACTGAAAAAAGTAAGGAAAGTCTAAAGTCGGGCGGGGCCGACTATATTATACCCTGCACCACTTTGTACATCTAAATTTTCGATACCATATCACATCCGTCAAATGTGTTGGGGGCTATATATAAAGGTTTGTCCCAAATACATACATTTAAATATCACTCGGTCTGGACATAATTTGATAGACTTCTACAAAATCTATAGACTCAAATTTAAGTCGGCTAATGCACTAGGGTGGAACACGATGTTAGTAAAAAATATGGGAAACATTTAAATCTGAAGCAATTTTAAGGAAACTTTGCAAAAGTTTATTTATGATTTATCGCTCGATATATATGTATAAGAAGCTTAGGAAAATTAGAGTCATTTTTTACAACTTTTCGACTAAGCAGTGGCGATTTTACAAGGAAAATATTGGTATTTTGACCATTTTTGTCGAAATCAGAAAAAACATATATATGAGAGCTATATCTAAATCTGAACCGATTTAAACCAAATTTGGCACGCATAGCCACTGTGGTCATATGAGTGTAAATCGGGCGAGCGATATATATGGGAGCTATATCTAAATCTGAACCGATTTCAATAAAATTTGGCACACTTGACTACACTACACTGAAAAAAATATTGTCGTGAGGTCAAAGATTTCATGTCTTTAAAATACGAATGCAAATTTAGCTTAGCATAGAAGACGCATTTCTCCAATATAAAGTTTTTTTCTTTGTCCAAAAGTCGATAAACTTTTCAATGAAGTCGTATTGTCCTTATAATTAAGTGATTTCACTTAAAAATGGGTATCATAACATGAAAGAAAAAATGTTTGGGTTAAGGTCAACTTGACTTTAATAGTTCAGAAAAAATCTTTAAATTTAATGAAATTTTCTTTAAATTTGTTGTCTTTTTGCATCTTGACTACAAAGCAAAAAATCGTGCAAATATAGGACATGTTTTTCAAAACTCTATTTTAAAGACGTTTCTTACTTAAAACATAACATAATTTCTACTGGAAGTCGAGACTTAATATGGAAAATAAAGTTGTCGTTAACACGTTTTTAAAGAACTTTGATATAATATGAAGAAAAGAAGCTGAAAAGCGAAAATTTTAAATTTGATTCCTAGAAGCAAGTACACAAATCCCAAATTGGAAAGAGAATTGTGTCTTAAAAGTATCCTTTCTTTTATTCTCCGCTTCTTTGGCTCGGAATCAATACCAAAATTTTTAAAGTAAAGACAAAATCTTTGGAACCGGGTATGCTTTTTTCAGTGTACTAATTGTACTCTTAGTGCAAAATTTCAACCAAATTGGGGTAAAACTCTGGCTTCTGGGACAGTATTAGTCCATATCGGGCGAAAGGTATATATGGGAGCTATATTTAAATCTGAACCGATTTCTTCTAAAATCAATAGGGTTCTATTCTGAGCCAAAACACATACTTGTGCCAAATTTGAAGTCGATTGGACTAAAACTGCGAACTAGACTTTGATTACAAAAAAGTGTTCACGGACAGACGGACATCGCTATATCGACTCAAGAGCCCACCCTGAGCATATTTGCCAAAGACACCATGTGTCTATCTCGTCTCCTTCTGGGTGTTGCAAACATATGCACTAACTTATAATACCCTGTTCCACAGTGTGGCGCAGGGTATAATAGGTTGGCTGATAAGTCCCCGGTCTAACAAAGAAAAACAAATTTTTTTGCCAAAATTCGTTTTTATTATTCACCATAGTTTCCTTCAAGAGCAACACAACGATTATAACGACCTTCCAATTTTTTGATACCATTTTGGTAGTACTCCTTCGGTTTTGCCTCAAAATAGGCCTCAGTTTCGGCGATCACCTCTTCATTGCAGCCAAATTTTTTCCCTGCGAGCATCCTTTTGAGGTCTGAGAACACGAAAAAGTCGCTGGGGGCCAGATCTGGGTGGGGAAGCAATTCGAAGCCCAATTCATGAATTTTTGTCATCGTTCTCAATGACTTGTGGGGTGCGTTGTCTTGGTGGAACAACACTTTTTTCTTCTTCACATGGGGCCGTTTTGCCGCGATTTCGACATTCAAACGCTCCAATAACGCCATATAATATTTTGACCATTTTTGTCGAAATCAGAAAAAACATATATATGAGAGCTATATCTAAATCTGAACCGATTTAAACCTTCTCAAGATAATCGATAAAAATTATTCCATGCGCATCCCAAAAAACAGAGGCCATTACTTTGCCAGCGGACTTTTGAGTCTTTCCACGCTTCGGAGACAATTCACCGGTCGCTGTCCACTCAGCCGACTGTCGATTGGACTCAGGAGTGTAGTGATGGAGCCATGTTTCATCCATTGTCACATACCGACGGGAAAACTCGGGTGTATTACACGTTGTTGTTTTTGGTCAAATGTGAGCTCGCGCGGCACCCATTTTGCACAGAGCTTCCGCATATCCAAATATTGATGAAAGATATGACCAACACGTTCCTTTGGTATCTTTAAGGCATCTGCTATCTCGATCAACTTCATTTTACGGACATTCAAAATCATTTTGTGGATTGTTTTGATGTTTTCGTCGGTAACCACCTCTTTCGGGCGTCCACTGCGTTCACCGTCCTCCGTGCTCATTTCACCACGCTTGAATTTTGCATACCAATCAATTATTTCAATTGTTCAATTGATTTCCCTAGGACAGAGTCCGGAAACTCATTATGAAGCCAAGTTTTTGCTTCCACCGTATTTTTTCCCTTCAGAAAACAGTATTTTATCAAAACACGAAATTCCTTTTTTTCCATTTTTTCACAATAACAAAAGTTGCTTCACAAAAGACGCTCTATCTCACAAACTAATTGACTTACAGACGTCAAATTTTGACACGAATCATTTGAAGGTTGGTACTATATAAAAATAATATGCATTTAATACTAGTGACGCCATCTCTGTGTCAGACCGGGGACTTATCAGCCAACCTGTTAAACAGTGAACCCACCAGGAAGAAAACTTTTGGTTAATTTTAGAAAATTTTGAATATTTTTAGAAAATTTTAACTAAACAATATTACAATCGCTGGCATCACGCCGAGGTCACAGTAACAAGTAAATAATTTTCGACAAATTCAAGAAAATTTATTAGACATAAATAATTTTTTTCACTTGCTAAAGCAAATTTTGTAGTTTGAAGGAAAAATTTGAGTTCAAAGTTGCAAGAATGTCGTTAGTGACATACGAAGTTCATGATGAACGCATTTGTAGTAAAATTTACAAATTTAAAGAAATAATTAACTATTTTTTTGAGAAATACGAATGATGTTACACGCAAAAACTTATTCTCCTCCCAAAGGAAATTTAGGCAAACAAAAATCATTTCCGATTTTCTTTTTGCTATATCAAAGTTTGATTAGAAGAACACACTGAAAAAACAGTGAACCACCAGGAAGAAAACATTTGGTTAATTTTAGAAAATTTTGTATATTTTTAGAAAATTTTAACTAAACAATATTACAATCGCTGGCATCACGCCGATATCACAGAAATAAGTAAATAGTTTCCACAAATTCAAGAAAATTTATTAGACATAAATATTTTTTTTACTTGCTAAAGCAAATTTTGTAGTTTGAAGAAAAAATTGGAGTTCAAAGTTGCAAGAATGTCTTTCGTGACATACGAAGTTCATGATGAATGAATTTGTAGTAAGATTTACAAATTTAAAGAAATAATGAACTATTTTGTGAGAATTACGAATTTAGTTAATCTGTATGCGTAATTTGTGTATAATTTTTCCCCATTTGTTAGGTTAGGTTAGGTTAGGTTATGTGGCAGCCCGATGTATCAGGCTCATTGTGATCCCACAGTGGTGAACTTCTCTCTTATCACTGAGTGCTGCCCGATTCCATGTTAAGCTCAATGACATTTGTTAGTTCATTAAACTAACGTACGCAAAAAATTATTCAAGTAAAGGAAACTTTTTCCATAGCATATATAATAATTCCATGAACTAAAATAAAGTTAAATTAGCTTTAGTGAAATAGAGAGTTCACTTGTTTTTGAGTGTAGCATATACTTTTTGTGATGAACGTTTATGTTTTTACAGGATGCGGAAACAATTTCATAAAGACTAACTCAAAACAAAATTTCTCACTTCCACGAGGTTTATTTAGTTCTTAGCACCTGTTTCTGTAATACGAACAGCGTAAAAAAGTCTATTAAATCTTATATAATTTTTACAAATTATATTGCTTGGACCAAGATTCGAACCGCGGACCATAAAGTTGGTAGCCAAATGCAATACCCACTGAGCTATGCAGCTCTTGTTTATATCGACGTTATATTATCACAATAACTATAAACACGCAACCAACACAGTCAATCAGTTCTACTTATAGACGAGATTGCTGAGCACGCATACAGCCGAAGACATTTTGGCAATACGGGAATTGTCAAAGATCAAACATCTTGCATTGACCGTTAATTTCGGGGACATTGTAAGTTCAGGGATACTTTTAATAAAACCTCCTTTTTAAATCAAAACTTTTTACAATGGGTCTGTTTGCATACATACAAGAGAGTAAAACTTGAGTTAGTAATTTTAATTCTATTTTTTGAAAAAAGTGGCAGAAATGTACGCGAACGCTTTCCTGTACCCAAGGCCGTATTCAGGGGGGGGATGAGGGGGATCAAACCCCCCCCTCCGAAATGAATGAATATTTTTATATAAACAAATATATATTTTTAGCTGCATAGAAAAATCTTATCGAAGATGTTGAAGAAAAGCTGGATGTTTTATTTTGAAAAACGCTTACCTATAAAACTTGCACAAATCATAGAATACTAGTTGAAAAGCCCGTCAAACGACGATAAAAAAAAAAACAAATTGTTTTTGTTCTCGCACCACAAATTTCATTTTTGGAAAATGTATTTCTGCGTTTTATGTGTGTTTGTTGTTCTTTTTGTGAACATGACTCGCTTTGGATGGCCATAACAACACAACGAAACAGCCAAACACACATGTGTAAATGAAATGGCGCAAAACCTTCGAAAAGAAAATGTAAAAAAATGTAGCCATTTTTCCAAAAAAAATTAATATCCAAATTTTCAACGATCGATATCTCGAAAACGAAGCCTTTTCGGCAAAATTTTTACTGAACATTTTCTCTTTAAAATATACTATTTATACCTATAATATGGGTTTTTGTTAAATTTTCTAAAAAATGCAGCAATTTTTCCAAAAAATTAAAAAATATTTAAATTTTCAAGGATCGATAGCTCGAAAACTAAGCCTTTTTGGCAAAAGTGTTACTTAACCTTTTCTCTTTAAAATACACTATTTATACGTAATATGCACTTTCTATGTTAAATTTTCTAAAAAATGCAGCCATTTTTCCAAAAAAAATTTTGAATATCTAAATTTTCAACGATCGATACTTCGAAAACGAAGCATTTTACTTGTTACTTAACATTTTCTCTTTAAAATACACTATTTATACCAAATAATCGGATTTTTGTTAAATTGCGTAAAAAATGCAGCCGTTTTTCCAAAAAAATTATAAAATATTTAAATTTTGAAGGATCGATATCTCGAAAATCCTAATCCTTTTTGCAAAATTGTTACTTAACCTTTTCGCTTTAAAATACACTATTTATACGTAATATGCATTTTGTTTGTTAAATTTTGTAAAAAATGCAGCCATTTGTACAAAAAAAATTTGAATATCCAAATTTTTAAAAACACAGCTTGTTCACAAACACAGGGTTGTTAACTGATTTGTGCGAAATAATATGTATGCTATTTTTCCGTGCGAAAATTTCACAGTTGCATTTTGTCAAAAAAGCTTAGTTTACGAGATTTCGATCGTTGAAAATTTAGATATTTTAAAATTTTTTGGTAAACCGTCTGCATTTTTTACAAAATTTAGCAAAAAGTTTCTTATGGATATAAATGGTGTATTCTAAAGAGCAAATGTTAAGTAAACTTTTGTTAAAAAGCTTAGTTTTCGAGATATCGACCGTTAAAAATTTAAACATTTTAAAATTTTTTGGAAAAATGGGTGAATTTTTTACAAAATTTAACAAAGCATTGTGTCTCACATACAAAATTGAGTGTGTCGAGTGAAGCAGATATATGGTATATCATGCTGTATTTTAAGAGTTGTTTCAAATTGCATCAGAGTACGCAATACACTGTATACCCATGGCGGAAATAAAATTTTAAAATCTATATATGGACGGTTCATATTTGATTTGTAATAAAATTTTAACTGTATTTTAATTAATCGACTACTGTTCAGTTAAATTTGGCGGAAATATTGTAAGCCGCTTTGATTTAAACAGGGGAGTTTTGTTAAAATTATCCCTCAACTTACAATGTCCCCGAACTTAACGGTAAATGCAAGATCTTTGATCTTTGACAATCCTCGTATTGCCAAAATGTCTTCGGCTGTGTGCTCGCCCAGCAATCTCGTCTATAAATAAAACTGATTGAGTGTATGTGTTGCTTGCGCGTTGATAGTTATTGTGATAATAGAACGCGGATGAAAATAAGAGCTGCATAGCTCAGTGGGCATTGTGTTCGCCTACCAACTTTATGGTCCGCGGTTCGAATCTCCGTCAAAGGTAAAATTTGCAAAATTTATAATATTGAATATTTTTTATTTACATTGTTTGTATTATTGAAAAAGGTGCTGAGAACTAAATAAATTACGTCGAAGTGGAAGTATTTGGACAACTCAACTCCTAAAGGCGACCGTGGAAGTACATTTCTGAGAGGATTCATTGTATATAGCTCATATTCGAATTTTAGAATAAAACTAATTTCATTTTTATCACGCAGACGCTCTACTGGACAAGATTTATAAGGGCAGATAGACACAAGTCAATCGTCTTACAAAATGGTTCCGATACCAAATATCCATATGTTCAGCGTTAATTTCTGGGAGACTTTCTCAACCTTTCGTTAATTCCGAGGACATTATGGAAATATGAGGACAGAACACAAGACTATTGCGACCTTGCGTTAAGTTCCGGGACAGTTGTTCAAAAAAACTCAAAGCCAAGTGCAATGTTTTTTTTTGACGGCGTCATGAATGCAAACACTCTAAGCAAACATGGTAACCCTGGGATTAAGAATGACTTTTAAAACATAGCTAAAAACACAGAAACTGGGAGTACATAATGGAAATATAGAATTGTTATGAATCTAATTATCGAGATCTTTGATTCTAACCCATAAACATGGATTGTATAAAAAGTGTCCCCAATCTTACAGTGTCCCCGAAATTAACGCAAGATCGGTAGAGCTTTGGGGACTGTCCTCATAGCAACAAAATGTCCTCGGAATTAACGCAGGGTTAAAAAAGTGTCCTCGAAATTAACGCAACGCATACATATATATATATATATATATATATATATATATATATATATATATATATATATATATATATATATATATATATTAGTATTCCACTATATCTAATAACATAAAGCAATAATAAAATATATTTAATTTTAGGAAGAGGAGGACTTGGACGTTCATGATAAAAAGAGGAGTAAACCAAATAAAGCCATGGCAGATAGCAGCGAAGAAGATGAAGAAGGTTAGTACTTAAACTTTATCCTTATGTACAGTACTGAGGAAAACCATGGTCAAACCTAATTATATCTGCACGCGTCTTTTTCAAAGCAATACGTCAATTTATTTTTAGTTATATACTCCACATTTTCTAAATACATTCAAATTATCTTATACCAAAACCATGCAACGTTATTCAACAGCTTTATTTATTATTATTTTTTTTTTTTTTTTCATTTCATTTATTGCATAACATTTCGTTTCCGTTTTTCTTATATTTATACTAATATCTAAATAATTTTAAAAACATGATTTCCTTTTCTTTTTAATTATGCGAAATAGTATTTAAATATTATCATTAAGTGTTTAACTAGATCTGGAGGCTTAGGGCTAATTTATTTATTTACAAAATTAGACTTATAGTATAATACAGCGTTGCCAATTTAGCTTTTTTCCCGCTAGATTTGGCTTTTTTTGAAGACGTTTAGCGGGAAAAAAATGCATTTAACTTTTAGCTTTTTTTCATGACCCTTTTAGCTATTTTTGGCTTTTTTTTATTTTCGACATGTTTCTATTGAAATATGGATAAATCGGCGTTTTTATCTATGCCTTGCTGCAAGTATAAGGGTTTCCACATATTTCAAAGCTCAGTTGAAACATTAATAATGAGTCCAGCAATTATGCGGGCATTTTTGTAGCAAATACACCTTGTTGTAAAGTTTTTTTCATTATATACATAAAAGTTATCGTAAACTTTAAATCTACTATTACCATACAAATTTGTTAGATAAACTGTCAGTAAATTATTGGGAATATTATCATTTGACTCGTTTATCCTTTTTATGTTATTATAATATTCTAAAGTTATTACGATATTACTAAATTAAAATAGTAGATGTGAATAGCTTTGTGCACTGAAAAAATATTGTCGTCTCCTTAAAATACGAACGCGAATTTTTGTTATAATAACATTTGTGAATTTCTTTTATATAAACTGTTTTCCTTGTCCAAAAGACGATAAAGTCGTTTTGTCCTTATAATTAAATGATTCAACTTAAAAATGGGTATGTTTTCATGAAAGAAGGAAGAATTAATGAAGTAGTCTTTAAATGTGAGGAGTTTTTGCATCTTAACCACAAACCAAAATAGCGTTCAAAAATAGAAGATGTTTTTCAACACTTTATTTTAAAAACGTATATATACAATAATTTCTACTTGAAGTCGAGTCTGAATTTGGAAATTTAAGTTGGCGTTAGCACGTTTTTAAAGCACTTTGATAGCTCATGAAGAAAAGGAAAATGTTTTTACTGGGAAATGTAAACTATAGGTATTTTCTACAATTTAAATAAAAGTAATGTATTTCGAATTTTTCACAATTTCAAAACCAAACTAAAATTTTATTTAAAAAAATGACAAATCATTTTTTTACCAAATCCAAAGCATGCTTAGATCATTTAATATTTTAAAATAACAAGTAAATAAAATAGAGGTGTTGGGAAGGTAGCTCCCACAAAACGAAGGACTTCCAGTAAAAAATTTGTGATAGTAATCAAAATGTATCGAATACGCAAACAGAGCTAATATGCCTTAGATATTGTTACAGTCTCACAGAAGTGGAATTAAAATGAAAATAATATGCATTGTAAGTGAAATAAAGCCTTTAAGTTTGTTAAATTTCAATCAAAAATGTGACTTTTGATACAAAAAAATTTAGCTTTTTCATACCCTCCATCATAGGATGGGGGTATATTAACTTTGTCATTCCGTTTGTAACACATCGAAATATTGCTCTAAGACCCCATAAAGTATATATATTCTGGGTCGTGGTGAAATTCTGAGTCGATCTAAGCATGTCCGTCCTTCCGTCCGTCCGTCCGTCCGTCCGTCTGTTGAAATCACGCTAACTTCCGAACGAAACAAGCTATCGACTTGAAACTTGGCACAAGTAGTTGTTATCGATGTAGGTCGGATGGTATTGAAAATGGGCCATATCGGTCCACTTTTACGTATAGCCCCCATATAAGGGGACCCTCAGATTTGGCTTGTGGAGCCTCTAATAGAAGCATATTTCATCCGATCGGGCTGAAATTTGGTATATAGTGTTGGTATATGGTCTCTAACAACCATGCAAAAATTGGTTCACATCGGTCCACAATTATATATAGCCCCCATATAAACCGATCCCCAGATTTGGCTTGTGGAGCCTCTAAGAGAAGCATATTTCATCCGATCCGGCTGAAATTTGGTACATGGTGTTGGTAGATGGTCTCTAACAATCATGCAAAAATTTGTCCACATCGGTCCATAATTATATATAGCCCCCATATAAACCGATCCCCAGATTTGGCTTGTGGAGCCTCTAAGAGAAGCATATTTCATCCGATCCAGCTGAAATTTGGTACATGGTGTTGGTAGATGGTCTCTAACAATCGTGCAAAAATTGGTCCACATCGGTCCATAATTATATATAGCCCCCATATAAACCGATCCCCAGATTTGGCTTGCGGAGCCTCAAAGAGAAGCAAATTTCATCCGATCCGGCTGAAATTTGGTACATGATGTTGGTATATGGTCTCTAACAACAATGCAAAAATTGGTCCACATCGGTCCATAATTATATATAGACCCCATATAAACCGATCTCCAGATTTGGCTTGCGAAGCCTCAAAGAGAAGCAAATTGCATCCGATCCGGCTGAAATTTGGTACATGATGTTGGTATATGGTCTCTAAGAACCATGCAAAAATTGGTCCACATCGGTCCATAATTATATATGGACCCCATATAAACCGATCTCCTGATTTGGCTTGTGAAGCCTCAAAGAGAAGCAAATTGCATCCGATCCGGCTGAAATTTGGTACATGGTATTGGTATATGGTCTCTAACAACTGTGCAAAAATTGTTCCACATCGGTCCATAATTATATATAGCGCCCATATAAACCGATCTCCAGATTTGGGTTGCGGAGCCTCAAAGAGAAGCAAATTGCATCCGATCCGGCTGAAATTTGGTACATGGTATTGGTATATGGTCTCTAACAACTGTGCCAAAATTGGTCCACATCGGTTCATAATTATATAGAGCCCCCATATAAGCCGATCCCCAGATTTGGCTTGCGAAGTCTCCAAGAGAAGCAAATTTCATCCAATCCGGTTGTAATTTTGAACATGGTGTTAGTATATGATCTTTAACAACCGTGCCAGAATTGGTCCATATCGGTCCATAATTACATATAGCCCCCATATAAAACGTTCTCCAGATTTGACCTCCGGAGCCTCTTGGAGGAGCAAAATTCATCCGATCCGGTTCAAATTAGGAACGTGGTGTTAGTATATGGTCGCTAACAACCATACAACAATTGGTCCAATCACACAAAAATTGGTCCATATCGGTTCATAATCATGGTTGCCACTAGAGCAAAAATAATCTACCAAAATTTTATTTCTATAGAAAATTTTGTCAAAATTTTATTTCTATAGAAAATTTTGTCAAAATTTTATTCGGTTCATAATGAAATGTTCATCATCGTCAAAATTTTATTTCTATAGAAAATTTTGTCAAAATTTTATTTCTATAGAAAATTTTGTTCAAATTTTATTCGGCTCATAATCATGGTTGCCGCTAGAGCCAAAAATAATCTACCAAGATTTTATTTCTATAGAAAATTTTGTCAAAAGTTTATTTCTATAGAAAATTTTGTTACAATTTTATTGCTGTAGAAATTTTTGTCAAAATTTTCTTTCTATAGAAAATTTTGTGAAAATTTTTATTTCTATAGAAAATTTTGTGAAAATTTTATTTCTATAGAAAATTTTATTTCTGTAGAAAATTTTGTCAAAATTTTATGTCTACTTTGTCAAACTGAATTATATACGTATTGGATCGATCTTTTTTGATTTAATATATACCACGTTTGGACTTACATACAATTTAGAAGATGGTGTTAGGAGGTTTTAAGATACCTTGCCATCGGCAAGCGTTACCGCAACTTAAGTAATTCGATTGTGGATGGCAGTGTTTAGAAGAAGTTTCTACGCAATCCATGATGGAGGGTACATAAGCTTCGGCCTGGCCGAACTTACGGCCGTATATACTTGTTTCTAGCTATTTTTTAGCATTTTTTAGCTTTTTTAGCTATTTTTTTGGGCAAAACTAGCGGTTTTTGGTGAAACAATTCTGGCAACGCTGGTATAATATAAGAATAATATTACAATAGTAGCATTGGCTACAGAGGCCATCAGCTAACTAACATAAAATTAATTGTAATTATTTTATATGATCACTTTGGATTGCGAAATGAAATTGAATATTTTGTTAATGTTTTCCTCATTAGTAGTTTTTAGCAATGACATGCCTGCATTATTTAGTGTATTCATTTGTAAGTTTACTAGTTTCCGACAGGATTCTAATATATGTTCAATACTCGCTGTATCTCCGCAGTTAGGGCAGTTATTGTCTTTATCTTTATTAATTAGGTGTTGATGCGTAGTAATACAGTGTCCCATACGAAGTCTGGAAAAAATACGGATTTTTTTCTTGTCTATGTTAGTGGGGTAGCATGGTATGATGTACTCTGGATTAGTGGCGCTGTAATGTCTATGATGGAAATTATGTTGGTTTCTCAGTTTAAGTTCATTCAGCTCTATAATAATGTGATTTTTTAGATCGTTTTTTTCTATTAGCGAGTCTGCTATTATTGGGGCTGTACAAGCAAATTTTGCAGCTTTATCAGCATGCTCATTACCAGAAATGCCAACATGTCCCGGTATCCAGCAAAGTTTAATTTGGTTTTATTTGTTATTAGCAGATCTCTTATTTTACTTATTGAAGTCCAGCTGGTATTCGATAGATTGTTTATGGATTTTATTGCAGAGAGACTGTCTGAAAAAATTACAGTTTTCCGTTTAACAGAGATTGCGTATTCTACGGCGAATAGTATGCCGGCGGCTTCCGCTGTGAATATTGATGAGGCACATCTTAAGTATTTTAGGCACAGAATATTTTTGTAATTATCAACTACTGCGTATGCTGTAGTCCAGTTATTTTTTGATGCATCTGTGTATAACAAAAGCCAATCATTATGTTGAGATAAAAAAGAAAGGTGCTGCTGCTTGTACATATCATTTGGTGTGTTGGTTTTTGTGACTTTGCTCATAGACAGCTCTGTGCATTTATCTGGTAGTAGCCAAATAGGATTTTTTGGTCTATATGTAGATAGTTTGTCTTGAAAATTGACAATATTGTTGTGAACACAATCGTAAACAACTGATTGTACCTTTGGTACCCGTTTGGCGGTTAGAACTTTGTTAACATCGTCGTCAATGATTGAAGAATTCATTGACATAATTTTTGGTAGAAGTTTGTTTTTCGATGTGATAATAAAATCTTCTAGTGAAGGTAGTCCAGATTCTATATATATTATTTTAACTGGTGTTGTTCGGTAGGCATATATACTGGATCTAATGCTATCGTGGTATATTGTTTTTATATGTTGCAAAGTTTTTTTGGGGCTATTGCAAAAAAGAAAGAGACCATAGTTGATTTTGCTAAGTTTTAGTGTCTTTACCAGATATGTCAGTGTATTGATGTGTGCATAGCTCTTTCCGGATAGATATTTTACTAAATTTGATCTAGATATAAGTTCTTTCTTGAGACTTCGAATTTGTTCATTCCATCTGTAGTTTTTTTCAAAAAAGATTCCCAAAATCTTTAATTTATCAACATATGCAAATTTAACATTATTGACGGTTATATCGTTAGGTTTACAATTGTGTTTACGGCAAATGTGAAGTGTGGATGATTTTGATGGAGAAATTTTTGCTCCTGATACCTTGGACCACTCCTGTAAATCAGTTATTATACTAGAAAATACGTCATTTGTGTGATTGTTCATACTGAGTATGTACAGGTCATGTGCGTAGAGACAATGATAAATTTTTGGGTGTTTGTTGATGATAGTGGAAATTTGGTTGAAAGCAATCTGAAATAATATTACAGAGAGCGGTGATCCTTGTGGTATGCCATTTGACAAAGGGTACTGATCTGATAGAAAGTTGTTGATTTTAACTCTAAAGGTTCTTCCCGTGAGAAAAGATTTAATAAAGTTTATTATTTTAGGTCCGATACCCCAAGATGATAAAGCATCGAGTATTATATGTATGCCAATGCGGTCGAATGCTTTCTCAAAATCAATGGATAAGATTGAAATATGGTTTCTGGTCGATAGTGCCTTCGTGACGAAGTAATCTATATGTAATAAAACATCGGTACAACCTTGATTGTTTTTGAAGGCTACCTGGTTAATCGCTATGAGCTTTCGAGTTTTCAGAAACCAAGCAAGTCGGTTGCTGATGATGCGTTCTAATAATTTTGACAAGCATGGTAGAAGAGAAATTGGCATATAGCCGGATATATTAGTTTTATCCTTGTTTGGTTTTGGAATTGCAGTGACGATTGCCGATTTCCAGGAATAAGGAATGGTGCCAGTGTCAAAAATTAAATTGTAAAGTGAAACAAGTTTAACTTTACAATGTGTTGATGTATTTTTTATCATGGGGTATGATATTCGATCATGTCCCGGTGATTTACCTTTTGCCTTGTTTAAAGCGATAGTGAGCTCTGAATCTGTTATGTCTGATTCGATTAGACGTGCCTGCCTGTTTGTTGGGCGATTGTGTACATTTGAAGATATAAGACGTTTCGACGATCGAAATTCTGCGCAAAAATTACTATCCAATGAAGCATTTGACCAACATTTACCGAAGTAGTTAGCAATATCTGTAGGATCATTGAGTATTTTGTTGTCGGTTTCGATTGCGGTAAATACATGGTTAGCATTTGTTCTCGAAAGCATGTTTATTTTCTTCCAGACAATAGACAGAGGAGAATCTCTGCTAATAGTTTTTGTGAAATTGATGAAACAAAGGGTTTTAGCCCTTTTGTTTTCATATCTGAATTTGGCGTTTGCTTTTTTATATTCCAGTAGGTTTTCCATAAGGGGGTTTCTTTTGAAAAATCGATATTTTGTTGTTTTAATTTTTCTAAGAGCAGCTACCTCACGATTCCACCATGGTACTGTTGTCTTATATTTACGGTTAGATTGAGGAATGTTGCTGTTTGCAGCGTTTCGTATGGCCTTTGTAATGATGGCATTTCCCTTATTAGGATTTCTGGAGAAGTCACTGTAACGCAACGCGTCGTCTATGTGAGCTTGATAAGCCAGCCAATTAGCTTTTCCGAAATTAAATTTAGGCAGTTGCTTGATCAATGACATATTGGTGGGGGTACTAATTGTGGTTATTATGGGAAAATGGTCACTATTATACAAGTCACTGAGGGTTTGACTACATGTTAGTCCTAAAAGAGAAGCAGAACAGGTGGATATGTCAATATTAGTGAATGTATTAAATGTGGACAAGTGTGTCGGTTTTCCATCATTTAAAATGCACATATTTTTTTGGCTTAGAGCGTTCTCTATAGTTACACCTCTTGAATTGGTTTTTGTGGATCCCCAAAGAATATTCCAGGAGTTGACATCGCCCACTAATACTACCGGAGTTTTTATATTCTCGAAAAGATCGATTATATCAGATATTGTGAAGTCTTCATTTGGATGAATATACACGGAGATTATTGTTACTTTTACGTGAAGAGTGACTTCAACCGCAATGTTGAGCAATTTGGATGAGTTATTGATTAGTTTATGTGGTATGTGATTTTTAATTAAAACAGCAATACCTCCTTTGGAGTTGGTATTGAAAGGGTTATTGGATGTGTATGATATATACGGCTTAGGTGCAATAATATTTGAGGCATATGGTATGTGAGTTTCTTGTAGCGATATGAAATTCGGATTCTGATCTTTCATTAATAGTTGTAGATCCACATAATTATTGAAAAAACCTTTGATATTCCAATTAACTATTTTGAAATGGGACATATGTATATAAAAATTAGAGGAACTTAATTGGAAAAAAGTTTATTCAGACATGTCAAAGTCGTCAATGGAGTCAATTTCGGGTCTACGTGATGTGATTTTTGCTGGGATGTAATTAGTAGCATTTGTGTGTGAATTAAGAGAGTTTGAGTCTTTATTCGATTGCGATAATTCTCTTATGATACTTGTTGGTGTTTTTTGTGTTTTTGTAGGGCTAATGTCATTTTTTGTTTTGTTTTTGTTGCTTAGACTTTCAATTTTTGAGTTGAATTTCTTTAGCAGTTGATCAGGGGGGTTATTGTTTGCATTTATGTCTATTGTTGCATTTGTGTCAATTGTTTTTTTGGCATTTGTGGATGTTGTTGTTTCAGTGTTATTGTTTACTTTTTCTTCATTGATTGTTTTTTCACTCGGTAAAGTATTTTTTTCTTTTTTTTCTTAGCGGTAGTTGAGTTGTTGGGTTTTTTATTTGAAGAAAATCTCTTGTTGCGTTGGGCGACAGCAGTTTCAAGTGTTTCAATGGGAATGTTGAAAGTGTCTGTTTTTGGTGTTGTTGTTGTTGTTGTAACAGTTTATTGTGATCTCATCCATTTCATGTTATACGCTTGGTACATCAGCTTGTTGGCAGATCAAGGAACTCTGCGACTAAGATGGGGTGTGTCCAGAGTGATCTGGTGGTAAGTCGGGTTGGTTTGGCTGGGCAAGAGAAAAGATGACGCGTGTCGTGTGGCCCTTGGTTGCAAATTGGACAAACGTCAGCTACGCTGCTATCAATCACCGATAAGTAGGAATTGAGGCGGCTGCACTTGCCTGATCTTAATTGGGCCAAAACTACCCTAGTCTGCCGTGGGAGGTCTCTTTCCTCCGGTGCTATGGGCGGTGGTCGGACTCCAAGAACAGGATTAACCTTGTAGCTTCTCACCGCTTCAGCTACAGTATCCTCATGAATCCTGTTCAAACCTGCCTGGTACGCTGCTTGATCTAGAGGCTCTCTTTTATAGCGCTGGATCTCGCGCTCTAGATTATGTATATCAACCCTTACGTTCCTGGGTGGTGGTTGTGTATCCATAAGATGGTGGTTTGGATGATTACTGCGATAACAACCCAGGAGATACTGCTTTGACAACATGTAGTTGTGTCTTCGCACAGGGATGATCTTTGTCTCCACATAAAGGTGATCCAGGGGTGTGCTGCGGAGACACCCAGTCGCAGTTCTAAGAGCAGCGTTCTGGCAGGTTTGTATGTTATTCCACTGCGTATCACTGGTCTGCGGTGTCCACACTGGCGCTGCATAGTTTACCACTGACCGGCCAATTGCCTTATAAGTAGTTAGCAAGGTTTCTTTGTCCGCACCCCAAGTACTGCCGGCAAGTGACTTGAGGACCTTGTTTCTACCACGGAGCTTATTACAAATTGCAGTGGCATGGACAGATGACCTAAAAAGGCTGTCGAATGTGACCCCAAGAATCTTGGGGTAATTTGTGGTCGGAATTATTACTCCATCGACTCTGATATTCAACTGCCTGCGCACTTCTGCCGTCCATGTAGTAAATAGTGTGGCTGAGGATTTGGTGGGGGATATCCTCAAGTTTCTCGCAGTGAAATAACTGGTAAGATTAGCTATGTAGACGTTCAACCGATCGCAAATGTCATCAACATTGGGCCCAGATGCCAAGATTGTACAGTCATCCGCATATGATACAATCTCGACGCCGTCAGGAGGGGGTGGAATCGAGGACATGTAGAGGTTAAACAGTGCCGGAGATATCACCCCACCTTGGGGAACTCCCTGTTTAACTCTACGCGGTCTTGACTTTCTGTCCCTGAATTCCACGTACGACTGGCGTCCACACATATAATTCAGCACCCAACGCTTCGCTCCTGCCCGTAGGGACGTATTCTCGATGTCCTCAAATAATGTGGCATGGTTGACCGTATCGAATGCTTTCGATAGGTCAAGCGCCACGAGGACCGTCCTGTGACACGGCCTGGGCTGGTTAAGTCCCTTATAAATATGTGTCGAAATGGCATGTAAGGCTGTTGTCGTACTATGTACCTTACGGAATCCATGTTGATGGTGGGCAGCTGGAAAATTCTCCACAAGGCTGGGGAGGAGTAATGCCTCAAGTGTCTTGGCTACTGGCGAAAGAAGGGATATCGGTCTGTACGATTCACCTTTGCTCGAATCTTTGCCCGGTTTCAGTAGTGGAATCACCCTTCCCATTTTCCAGACATCGGGTATAATGTGTGATTCCAAAGACAAATTGAGGAGTCTGGTCAGGTACTCAACTCCCAGTATTCCCAGATGCTTCAGCATTAGCATTGAAATTCCGTCAGGGCCCAGCGCCTTAGATGGTTTCGCGCTGTTGATGACATTGGTAACTTCGGTTGCAGTAAATTGTGGTGTGTCATCGGCTCGGAGACCACGTACACGACGGGTGGCTCTCCTTTTCGCTCTATCACTCTCGGGATGCTCGACAAACTGTCGGTTGAAGTATTTGGCGCACCTCTTCGGATCAGTCACAGTCACGTCGCCAAATGTGACTGAAATCCCATCATCCCTTGTGGAGGGGTTCGAGAGGGCTCTAACTGTTGACCACAATTTACCAGTTCCTGTTCCTAAGTTACATTGCTTCAGGTGCTCTAACCAAGTGATCCGCTTGTGCTCGTCGACTATCTTACTAATCTCTAAATTTAGTTCTCTGATTCTAGGATCAGCAGGGTTAGCATGACGGCGTTCATCTCGCTCGTCTGCGAGTCCCGCCGCTTCGGCTGGGAAGTTGGGCCTCACCTGGGCAATTCGACCAGCGGGTATGAAGCGAGCGGCTGCTGCGTTGATGATGTCCCGGAACTCCCTCTGGGCAACATGAACATGTGAGGGGGACGGGAGCTCACTGAAGCGGCGATCGGTGTATTCTCTGAAGCCTTCCCAGTTGGCTTTCTTTTGATTAATAAACGTCCGGCGTTCAGAGGTTATGAAATCGGAGGGTCGGTTGATGGTGAGAATTATGGGGAGGTGGTCCGAACCCAATGAAATGACGGGTTGCCAGGAGACGTCATTTATCAGACCAGGCGATGCTAACGATAAATCTGGCGAACTGCTGCAGTCACCCATAATTCTCGTGGGGGCCTCTTCGTTCACCGTGCAAAATGTGGAGTCGTCTATCTGCTCTGCCAAAGCTATGCCCCTCTGGTCATTACCCAGGAGAGAATGCCAAAGTTCATGGTGGGCATTAAAATCTCCTAGAACCAATCGGTTATGCCCGCTCAACAACCACTCAATGTTTGGGCTATAACCAGGAGCACAGCTACCAACCGGCGGTATGTACACATTGTATAGCTCTATCTCGGCAGCCCCACACTTAACTGCTACCCCCATACATTCCATGTACGGGTCATTAGTGTCTAGCACAAGCGTGATAGGTCTATACTGCACGGAACGGTGTAATATGAAAGCCAGGCCACCACCTCCATTTCTTGTGCGATCCTTCCGTAGGACATTGTACCCATCACAATGTCGTAGGCTGCAGGTGGGATTCAGCTTTGTTTCCTGGATCGCCGCGACCCTTATCCTTTTCCGATTCATAAAGTCTACGATCTCACTAATCTTACCACGGAGCCCGTTGCAATTAAATTGCAAAAATGATGCACTCTCCGGAACTGGTACAACAATATTCGGTGTAAGATGCTGCGGCGGAGAATATTGTTGTGCGGGAGAAGTCGGTGGGGTCACATAATCAGATGACCCACTGCTGCTGTCATTGGCACAGCATCCTGCCACGAAGTCAGTTTGACTATACTCCCGCAGCGATGTTAGGCCGGAGCAATTCCGGAAGTGCACCCATTCCATGCACCGGTTACACCTCACCGAAACCGAGCGATGGTGAATTCGATTTCGGCAGACGGCACAGTACCATGGTCCGGGGTTTTCCTCTATCCCGGCTCGGACCAAAAGCAGGCGGAGAAGGCTCCCCGGGATGCACCTTCTCCAACACGAAAAAATGGACGAGACAACACGTACACTGAGGTGGCAGCCGCTGGCCGATGGCTGGTATCCATGGGGTCAATCCGGTGCGTAGAACCCGCCGCCGTGGGATTGTTTTTGGTGTAATAAGCAAAGCTTCTTTAAAAGAGGTTTTGTTTTTTATTTGATTTCTAAGCACTTCTTTTCTTTGCTGTATTACGGGGCATTGTTTGTTGTTGGCCCGGTGGGAGTGATTGCAATTGGCACATTGTACTTTTGTACAGGGTATTGGGTCGTGTAGTAAAGATGAACATACTTCACATATGGTATTGTTTTTGCAATATTTTTTTGTGTGTCCCAGTTTGAAACAGTTTTTGCATTGCATTGGGTCTGGGATATATTCCTTTACTTTGACATCTATAACACCAACTTCAACGGTTTTTGGCAATTCGTATAAATTGAAGCTAAGTATATGTAAAGGTGTATTCAGAATAACTCCATCAACATATGAAGTAATTTTCCTGCAGTCAACAACTCCTTGTTTTTTCATACCGTCAACAATTTCTTGTTCTGTACGATCAGTCAGCAAATCGCAATTTACAACACCTCTAATTATATTTAGAGTAGGATGTAAAACGCATTCTATGGGGCAAATACCACCTAAGTTTTTGGTTTTTAAAAAACGATTGGCTTGGGCTTCGTTTTTTGTTAGCAAGAGTAGATTTCCATCTCTTGTAAATATTGTTTTAAGTGTTGATTCGCTCGAGATTCCTTGAATGGCTTTTGAGATAAGAAATATGTTGTAGCATTTTAAAGGTTTTTCTTGTATAGTGCTTCTCATTATAACATATTTGGGGCATGGTTGATTTTTGTTTTTAGGTTGTAATAGTTGTGGATATTCCAAAGAGTTACCCAAATTAAGAGTGGTTGCTTTGTGTTTTTTTCGTTTAGGCGAATTTCCTCCTGGATCGAGTATTCCAAAGGAGTTCCCTCCTGAGGATGAATGCATGGCTCAAGTAGAATAAAGCACCTATCAATAGTTTCTATCCTTTGCTCAGGTGTAGAAAATCTGGTGATATGCGAGAGAAATAGGCTGCTGAGTTGAGAGAATTCAGTTGGGAGTATAACACCTGCAAAGAGAAAATACGACTGTTCGCGACGAAAGCTGAACTTGTACTGTGGGGCTAATTTATGTTGAAGCAATTTCAGTGATATGATTATAGATATATGCTTTACATCTTAAATTAATATTTGTGTAGATTTGTTCAAGCTTGTTTGATGCAAGTTATAAACTAAAAAGGGAAGCTTTATTTAAATAAAATATAAATGCTTCCATAATGTTGCTTAGACATATCCTTGAAACTGATGCTTGTGTGCGTAGCCTTTATTTACTGTGGTGGTTGCAGCCTAGAAGCGACACTATGATGTCGTGTAGGAGTATTTTTTACCTACTTTAAAATGTTTTATGATGAACCAAATATTTTTCATTCGATTTTATTGGTTATTGATTATTTTATTACAGAGCAGGATTATAAATGCTAAAACATTTTAATTACATTTTGAAAATATTAATAAGAATGAGGATATTAAAAGAAAACTAATTTTAATATTTAAATACTGTCACGTCGCCCTGTGTTTACTGACAGAGTTGTTTTCTGATCACGGGGGGATCTCGCAGCATGGAGATTGGCTCGAATGAGCGATCCAATGGGAGGGTACAATTGGGATTCATAACGCCTGAATCCATTGGCGTAGTTAGGGCGGTGCTGGGAGGTTTCGCCCCCAGAAAAAATTTAGCCCCTCGAATATTTATCGGTAAAAAAAAAAAAAAAAAAAAAAAAAAAAAAAAAAAATCGCCATAACTTTGAAGTCGAGCATTATTATAATGTATATCGATGTCCTCATTCATGGTGTTAATATATGGTCTCTAACAACAAAGCCAAACTTGGTCCATATCGGTCTATAGTTATATATAGCCCCCAGATAAACCGTTCCCCAATCACACAAAAATTGGTCCATATCGGTTCATATTTGTGTATTGCGTCTATAATTACCGCGCAAAAGTTCATATCGGTTTGTTATTATTTGTAGACTTTCCTATATATGTCGGTCGAGAACTGAATTATATAACATACGTATGTAATCTGCTTTTTTGTCTTATTGTATACAACGTATGGACTAACTTACAATTTAGAAGACGATGTTAAGAAGTTTTAAGATACCTTGCCATCGGTAAATATTACCACAACCCATGTAATTCGATTGTGGATGTAGAAGTTTCTACGTAATCCATGGTGGAGGGTACATACGATTCGGCCAGGCCGAACTTACGGCCGTATATAACAGGTTGGCTGATAAGTCCCCGGTCTAACAAAGAAAAACACATTTTTTTTGTCAAAATTCGTTTTTATTATTCAACATAGTTCCCTTCAAGAGCGATACAACGATTATAACGACCTTCCAATTTTTTGATACCATTTTGGTAGTACTCCTTCGGTTTTGCCTCAAAATAGGCCTCAGTTTCGGCGATCACCTCTTCATTGCAGCCAAATTTTTTCCCTGCGAACATCCTTTTGAGGTCTGAGAACAAGAAAAAGTCGCTGGGGGCCAGATCTGGAGAATACGGTGGGTGGGGAAGCAATGCGAAGCCCAATTCATGAATTTTTGCCATCGTTCTCAATGACTTGTGGCACGGTGCGTTGTCTTGGTGGAACAACACTTTCCCATGGGGCCGTTTTGCCGCGATTTCGACCTTCAAACGCTCCAATAACGCCATATAATAGCCACTGTTGATGGTTTTTCCCTTCTCAAGATAATCGATAAAAATTATTCCATGCGCATCCCAAAAAGCAGAGGCCATTACTTTGCCAGCGGACTTTTGAGTCTTTCCACGCTTCGGAGACGGTTCACCGGTCGCTGTCCACTCAGCCGACTGTCGATTGGACTCAGAAAAATACTTCAGAATTTCTTATAATTTGTACATTTTACCCCAAATACACCAAAAGAACAATTTTAAACTGCAATTTTTTCCTTCAAACTACAAAAATAAAGTAATTATGTCTAAAAATTTTCTCGAATTAGTCGAAAAATATTTACTTATATTTGTGATATCGGCGTGATGTCTGCGTTTAAACAAACTTGTTATTCCTGGAGGGTTCACTGTTTTTTTAGTGTACACATTTAATTTATATGAAAAAGGAATATCAGCAATAATACCTCCACTACTCATTAAAACCCATTAAACATTGATGGAACATGCATTTTCAACGATAATTTTGTGGAAAATATACTTTTTAAACCCCGTCATTTAATTTGTTTAGCAAGCGTTGTTTCAACGTTTGCTTCCAACGCTGTTACAACGCTCAATATTTATAACCATCAGGAATTTCTGACAGGGGTGTTGTCTACTTTTTTTATATCACCAATTTTAAAATTTTCACAAGTTCAAAAATTGATTTTATGCGTGAGATGTCGGTCATTTGATCCATAGTACAATGTCGAGGAGCACAAAAACTAATTGAATTGCTACAAAATATAACGTTATTGAATACTAAACTTGAAAATGTTATATTATTGCGAGTCAGTATTATATCAACAAGCTAATATTTAATATTAGTTTATTCTAATTGTGAAGTAGATTTTGAAAGTTATTTTTAAAAGATGTAGCTGAAGCGTTGTATATCGTATGTTAGAGCGTTCCAGAGACGCATTGCGACAATTAAGAACTGCCATTTGGGTACAAGACCTGTTCTTCTAAAGGGCACTACATTCCTACTAGAGCTCGACCGAAGCATCGGCATCGGTATTAGTTAGAATTCGGCGTCAAGAGGCCAGTTAACCGAAGCCAACGCTTTTTGAATAATTTATTTCGTATGGAATTGTCCCAGTCTTGATTTTTTTCTAGTCAAAAAACCCACTAGAAATAAAGCAAAAAGCTCAGAGTCTCTCCATATGGGAAAATCCAATAGAAAAAAACTATTGGAGATTGAAATGGATTCATATTAACATAGGCCTGCACGAGAGGCTTTGTAAGAATTAACATTATATCTATGCATACCGAATTTGGTTGAAATCCGTTCAGATTTAGATATATATCGTAGGCCATATGAACTTATTGGCCAGAAGCCAGGCTTTTTCTCTGATTTGCTTCAAATATTTAAAAAAGAGTATATTTGATAATATCGTCAAGTGTTCTAAGTTTGGTTTAAATCGCTTCAGATTTAGGTATTGACTCCATATAAACGTACATTTGCAGAAATGCACCATTTCTCCCGAGTTAGTGAGGTTAAATAAATATAATATATCATTGGAAAGGCATTTGAGAAAACATTCCTCTTATGAAATCGAGAAAAACAAAAATTATGAAAATTGAAATTTTTGGGGTAAGGATTTTTTTAATTGCAATTTTTTGGGAATTAAAAATATGATTTGCAACCTTGCAACA
Source organism: Haematobia irritans (assembly GCF_050003625.1). Lineage (NCBI taxonomy): Eukaryota > Metazoa > Arthropoda > Insecta > Diptera > Muscidae > Haematobia > Haematobia irritans. The sequence goes on from NC_134399.1 coordinate 46,645,501, forward strand.
TTTGCAGAAATGCACCATTTCTCCCGAGTTAGTGAGGTTAAATAAATATAATATATCATTGGAAAGGCATTTGAGAAAACATTCCTCTTATGAAATCGAGAAAAACAAAAATTATGAAAATTGAAATTTTTGGGGTAAGGAGTTTTTTAATTGCAATTTTTTGGGAATTAAAAATATGATTTGCAACCTTTATAAATTTTGAACAAAGTATGATATCATTTTGACTTTTATTGAATTTTGCAAGGAAAATTGTTTTAAAAAATTTTGCTTAATAACAGGTTGGCTGATAAGTCCCCGGTATGACACATAGATGGCGTCGCTAGTATTAAATGCACATTATTTTTATATAGTACCAACCTTCAAATGATTCGTGTCAAAATTTGACGTCTGTAAGTCAATTAGTTTGTGAGATAGAGCGTCTTTTGTGAAGCATCTTTTGTTATTGTGAAAAAATGGAAAAAAGGAATTTCGTGTTTTGATAAAATACTGTTTCTGATGGGAAAAAATACGGTAGAAGCAAAAACTTGGCTTGATCATGAGTTTCCGGACTCTGCCCCAAGGAAATCAACAATAATTGATTGGTATGCAAAATTCAAGCGTGGTGAAATGAGCACGGAAGACGGTGAACGCAGTGGACGCCCGAATGAGGTGGTTACCGACGAGAACATCAAATAAATCCTCAAAATGATTTTGAATGACCGTAAAATTAAGTTGATCGAGATAGCAGAGGCCTTAAAGTTATCAAAGGAACGTGTTGGTCATATCATTCATCAATATTTGGATATGCGGAAGCTCTGTGCAAAATGGGTGCAGCGCGAGCTCACATTTGACCAAAAACAACAACGTGTTGATGATTCTGAGCGGTGTTTGCAGCTGCTAACTCGTAATACACCCGAGTTTTTCCGTCGATATGTGACAATGGATGAAACATGGCTCCATCACTACACTCCTGAGTCCAATCGACAGTCGGCTGAGTGGACAGCGACCGGTGAACCGTCTCCGAAGCGTGGAAAGACTCAAAAGTCCGCTGGCAAAGTATGCGCATGGAATAATTTTTATCGATTATCTTGAGAAGGGAAAAACCATCAACAGTGACTATTATATGGCGTTATTAGAGCGTTTGAAGGTCGAAATCGCGGCAAAACGGCCCCATATAAAGAAGAAAAAAGTGTTGTTCCACCAAGTCAACGCACCGTGCCACAAGTCATTGAGAACGATGGCAAAAATTCATGAATTGGGCTTCGCATTGCTTCCCCACCCACCGTATTCTCCAGATCTGGCCCCCAGCGACTTTTTCTTGTTCTCAGACCTCAAAAGGATGCTCGCAGAGAAAAAATTTGGCTGCAATGAAGAGGTGTTCGCCGAAACTGAGGCCTATTTTGAGGCAAAACCGAAGGAGTACTACCAAAATGGTATCAAAAAATTGGAAGGTCGTTATAAGCGTTGTATGTATCGCTCTTGAAGGGAACTATGTTGAATAATAAAAGCGAATTTTGACAAAAAAATGTGTTTTCTTTGTTAGACCGGGGACTTATCAGCCAACCTGTTATACCATTCCCAAAATTCGTATTGAATATCGCCAAAGTGGGGACATACAGTGGGGAGGAAAACCGAGTGCATGTTGACCACTTAGGAGTATGCTTTATTTGCATAATAAAACCCGTCTATTGAGTTCACTTACTACAAAATTTATTTAATGTATATTTTATTTCCTGATAAACAAAACTGTACATTCAGATAAAAAATATATACTTATACTAATGCATTTATTAAAATAAAATAAAAGTAAGTCTGCATCCAGTTCTGCACTTTATGCATAATACTTTAAAATCCAATGTCCTAGTATTTAGCCCATAGTTCTTTATTTCTAATTATGGTTTTAACTCGTCTTCACATACTTCTACTATTTTTTTATTATTTATTTTTTGGCTCTAGATAGATCGTTATTTTTTGGTGCTCTTTGGTGTAACCTCAAGCACCTTCTAACCAGAGACCATAAATTTTCAATGGGATTGAAATCGAGGCTTTGTGGTAGCCTTTTGAGTATTTGAGAACTGTGTTCCGACAACCATTTCCTTGCTATTTTGTAAGTATTCTCGGGTTTGCAGCCTTTTTGAAGAACAACTTGATCCTCAAGGTAGGCGCAAACCTCCACAAACTAAGGCAAATTTTATTGCACAATGTCAAGGTAGTCTCCCTTTTCATGATACCATACCACGAAGCTTCCCCCTCTATGTTTTACGGTTTGTAGTGTTTTTGGAGGCCAGTTACCAGTAATGTTCTATTGCATCAGATTAAAAACGATTTAGTTTTGTTTCATCTGACCATTTAGCTTATTTCCAGTATCAACGACCTAATCTTTGTGGGTCTTACTAGACATTTTCTACTTAATAAAGATTGCAAAAAGTGAAAACATACACTCGGTTTGCTCCCCATTGTATGTTAAAAAAGCGTTATTTTTTGTAATTTGCATATTTCTCAGCTAGGTAGTTGACACATGAGATTTTTTGAAAAGACATCGGCTTAGCAAGCGGTGCTTTGCCAAATGAGAATTTTTTAAAACAATTTTTTTATTTTTTAAAAGTTGCCGATGAGAAGAACTCATAGCTCATATGACCAAAATGGCTTATAATAGCTTAAAACGTTGTTGTTGTTGTAACAGCTTTTAATGTAATGTCATCCAGTTTGTTCTATGCTTTGGTACTTCAACTGGTGTCCACATCTAGGAACTCTGCGACAAGGGCGGGGTGCCTATCCACAAGATGGTGATGTGGATGACAACTTCGATAGCAACCCAAGAGGTACTGCTTTGACAACATGTAATTGTATCGACGCACCTGGATGATCTTGGTCTCCGCATAAAGGTGATCCAGGAGTGTGCTGACATCCTGTTGCCGTTCTAAGGGCAGCGTTCTGACAGGTTTGGATGTTATTCCACTGCGTGTCGCTTGTTTGAGGTGTCCACACTGGCGCTGCATAGTTTACCACTGACCGGCATTGCCTTATAAGTAGTCAACAATGTTTCTTTGTCCACAGTGCTGCCGGCAAGTGACTTGGGAACATTGTTTCCACCGCGGTGCTTGTTACAAATTGCAGTGGGCAGACGACTTAAACAGGCTGTCGAATATTACCCCGAGTATCTTGGGGTAGTTTACTGTCGGAATTATTTCGCCATCGACTCTAACAATCAACTGCCTACGTACTTCCGCCATCCATGTAGTGAACAGTGTGGCTGAGGATTTGGTGGCAGATATCCTCAAATTTCTAGCAGTGAAATAACTGGTAAGATCAACAATGTAGATGTCTAAACGATCGCATATGTCATCAACAATGGGCCCGGATGCAATGATTGTACAGTCGTCCGCATATGATGCAATCTCGACGCCGTCAGGAGGGGGTGGAATCGAGAACAGGTAGAGGTTAAACAGTGCTGGAGACATCACCCCTCCTTGGGGAACTCCCTGTTTCACTCTACGGGGTCTTAATTTCCAATCCCTAAATTCCACGTATGCCTGGTACCCGCACAGATAATTAGTAACCCAACGCTTGGTTCCTGCCGGACGTGTTCTCGATGTCCTCGAAAAGTCTGGCATGGTTGAGCGTATCGAATGCCTTCCATAGGCCAGCGCCACGTCCCCTATGTATATATGCTGAAATGGTACGCAACTGTGTACTTTGCGGAATCCATGTTGATGATTAGCAGCTGGAAAATTCTTCACAAGGCTGGGGAGGAGTAGTGCCTCAATTGTCTTGGCTACTGGCGAGAGAAGGGAAATCGGTCTGTACGATTCACCCTTGCTCGAGTCTGCCTGGTTTCAGTAGTGGAATCACCCTACCCATTTTCCAGACATCGGGTATAATGAGCGATTCTAAGGGCAAATTGAGGAGTCTGGTAAAGTACTCAACTCCCAGTATTTCCAGATGCTTCAGCATTATTAGCATAGAGATTCCGTCAGGGCCAAGCGTTTTGGATGGTTTCGCGCTGTTGATGACTTCTGTAATTTCGGCTGTGGTAAATTGTGATGTGTAGTCGACTCGGAGACCACGGATGCGACGAATGGCTCTCCTTTTCACTCCTTCACTCTCGGGGTGCACGACAAACTGTCGGTCGCATCACTTCGGATCAGTCACTGTCACGTCGCCAAAGGTGACTGATATACCATAATCCCTAGTAGCGGGGTTTGAGAGGGCTCTTACCGTTGATCACAACGTACCTGTTCCTGTGTCTTTACATTGCTTCAGGTGCTCTAACCAAGCGTTCCGCTTGTGATCGTCGACTATCTTACTAATCTATATTCAGTTCCCTGATTCTAGGATCAGCAGGGTTAGCGCGACGCCGTTCATCACGCTCGTCTGCAACTACCGCCGCCTCTGCTGGGCCTCACTTGGGCAATTCGACCAGCTGGAATGAAGCGATGATGCCGCGGAACACCCTCTGGGCAACATGAACATGGGAGGGGGACGGGAGTCCATTGAAGCGGCGATCTGTGCATTCTCTGAAGCCTTTCCAGTTGGCTTTCTTTTGGTTGATAAACATCCAGCGTTCAGAGGTTATGAAATCGGAGGCTCGGTTAATGGTGAGAATTATGTGGAGGTGATCTGATCCCATTGAAATGACGGGTTGCCAGGATACGTCATTTATCAGACCAGGTGAGGCTAAATATATATATGGCGAACTGCTGCAATCACCCATAATTCTCGTGGGGGCCTCTTCTTTCACCGCGTAAAATGTGAAGTCATCTATTTGCTCGGCCAAAGCCATGCCTTTCTGGTCATTATCTAGGAGAGAATGCCAATTTTCGTGGTGGGCATTAAAGTCTCCTAGCACCAATCGGTTATGCCCGCAAAGCAGCTATAACCTGGAGCACAGCTATCAACCGGCGCTATATACACATTGTACAGCTCTATCTCGGCAGCCCCAGACTTGACTGCTACCCCCATACATTCCATATACGTGTCACTAGTGTCTGGCACAAGCGGGATAGGTTTATACTGCACGGAGCGGTGTAATATGAGAGCCTCCACTTCTTGTTCGATCCTTTCGTAGCACATTGTATCTATCACAATGGCGTAGGCTGCAGGTAGCATTCAGCTTAGTTTCCTGGATCGCCGCGAACATGATCCTTTTCCGATTCATAAGGTCCACGATCTCCCTAATCTTACCTCGGAGCCCGTTGCGAGAGATGTCGGGGGGTCGCATAGTCTGATGACCCACTTCTGCTGTCGTTGGCACAGCATCCTGCCACGTACACGCAAAAAATAATTCTTTCCTCCCAAAAGAAATTTTAGACAAACAAAGTTCGTTTCTCATTTGCTTTTTGCTTTATGGAAGTTTATTTCGAAGAAAAGTATATACTTTTTGCTTGGCTTGTGGTGGCGCACACGATTATTCGAATTGCCCATTGAATAAAACTTCCGACACTGGTCCTGTTGCGTATTAGTGTTTCAATTGTGTTATGAAGAATTTGAAAAATGTAAAACACAGAGCTGACGATCCCAATTGTCGTTCCAGAAAGGAATACCTAGAAATTCGAAGAAAAGTTACCCAAAAGCAAACCTCGGTAAGGTCCAGACGCCCTTCAAGTAACATAGCTCCTTTTAAAAATGATTCAGAGACAGAAACTGAACATAAAATGTATGTTAGGAACGCTCATCGGTCTACCTCTGCTAATATAATTCATTCTGGTGCTCAAAATGGTGATTCCAATGAGTTAACCAACGAAAAAATACTGGAAATCTACTTCGAAGCGCTTGATACATTACAAAAGTGCAAAAACAAGTACGATAAAATGCAAGTCATATAAACAAAACGACTATCGAAAATAAATATGTTACATTGGAATACCAGAACCATTTCTACTACCTCCGCTATTCTACAATTGGAGCACTACTTACACCAAAATAAAATCGATATTGCATTTATTAATTAACCTTTTCTAAGCAATAAACACTTAGTTAAAATCCAAAATTACAAGATTCGTTCACATGGAGGCGGTGTACTTATAGCCATTAGAAATTCAATTCATCGCCATAGATTACCCACGTTCAAAACATATATAATAGAAAATGTCTCCATAATTATTCACATAAATAATAAACCAATAAGATGTACATCAGCTTACTGTCCAAATTTTTTAATATTTGGAGATCTCAATGCCCACCATAACAGTTCGAATTGCTTACAAAACAATACGGCAGGAATATTTTATTTGAACGCCAATTAAATTCAAATATCAACATAATGTATCAAAACGCTTTTACGAGACATGGATAAAATGCCAATTATGTACAACTATCCATAATTGATATTTTGCTTACAAATTCCAGCATGTACATATCACCTTTAGAAACACACTTTGGGGCACTGAATTCCGACCATGTTCCCATAAATTGTCATATTCTGGGTTCAGCTGTAGAACACGAACATACTTTTCTACAATACAATCGTGCAAACTGGAAGGCAATCAAAAAGTGGGTTGATGAAGAGTCGTGACAAGCTTAAATATTGTACAAGAAGCTACTCAACCGATTCCTGTGAAAAAAGGACCAATTATCAAATATCACTCTAAACTTAATAGGTCAAAGAAACAAACTACGAAGAAGATTACAAAGAAGTTCAAACAATTTAGAAAGAGTTACAATCACCGGAAACAGCTGAGATCCCTCATAGATCGTCAGGTGCAAAATGACAAAAATAACAGCTGGACAAAGTTTTTTTTTAAAGAGTTGCCACCTGGAAACAAAACGTTTTGGAAACGAACTAAATTTATTAGAGGTAACAGTTCAACTGTTTATCGGTAGATGGCGTTGATTACTATGGTGATAAGGAGAAAGCCAACTTAATAGCAAATGTTTTCGAAGAAAACCATAAAACGACGCTAAATATGATTTCAAAAATGGATAAGAAAGTTAGTATGCATGCAAAATGGCTGCAAAGACAATATAATTTAACGGACATTAAATACACAACAAACAAACAAACTTTTGCCTTTGGGCTCAAAAACTCAAAAGTTCCAGGAATCGATGGTATCAATCCTATCGTATTAAAAAAGATGCCCGATATGGAGACGAACTCCATAAAAACATTTTTAATTGGTGTCTAAAGATATTTTCAAAGAAGCAACAGTTATAAAGGGTGATTTGTTAAGAGCTTGATAACTTTTTTAAAAAAAAAAACGCATAAAATTTGCAAAATCTCATCGGTTCTTTATTTGAAACGTTAGATTGGTCCATGACATTTACTTTTTGAAGATAATTTCATTTAAATGTTGACCGCGGCTGCGTCTTAGGTGGTCCATTCGGAAAGTCCAATTTTGGGCAACTTTTTCGAGCATTTCGGCCGGAATAGCCCGAATTTCTTCGGAAATGTTGTCTTCCAAAGCTGGAATAGTTGCTGGCTTATTTCTGTAGACTTTAGACTTGACGTAGCCCCACAAAAAATAGTCTAAAGGCGTCAAATCGCATGATCTTGGTGGCCAACATACCGGTCCATTTCTTGAGATGAATTGTTCTCCGAAGTTTTCCCTCAAAATGGCCATAGAATCGCGAGCTGTGTGGCATGTAGCGCCATCTTGTTGAAACCACATGTCAACCAAGTTCAGTTCTTCCATTTTTGGCAACAAAAAGTTTGTTAGCATCGAACGATAGCGATCGCCATTCACCGTAACGTTGCGTCCAACAGCATCTTTGAAAAAATACGGTCCAATGATTCCACCAGCGTACAAACCACACCAAACAGTGCATTTTTCGGGATGCATGGGCAGTTCTTGAACGGCTTCTGGTTGCCCTTCACTCCAAATGCGGCAATTTTGCTTATTTACGTAGCCATTCAACCAGAAATGAGCCTCATCGCTGAACAAAATTTGTCGATAAAAAAGCGGATTTTCTGCCAACTTTTCTAGGGCCCATTCACTGAAAATTCGACGTTGTGGCTCGTTAGTAAGTCTATTCATGATGAAATGTCAAAGCATACTGAGCATCTTTCTCTTTGACACCATGTCTGAAATCCCACGTGATCTGTCAAATACTAATGCATGAAAATCCTAACCTCAAAAGAATCACCCTTTACATATATTAAAATCCGGTAAAAACTCATCGTCCCCTAAAAGCTACCGTCCGATAAGTATGCTAAGTTGTCTAGATAAAATTTTTGAAAAAATCATTCCGCAAAGACTTTTAGATTAAATTGAAAATAACAATATTATAATGCGAGAACAATTCGGCTTCCGAAAGGAGCATTCTACAGTTCACCAGGTAAAACGGATAACAAATATTATTGACAAGAATACAAGAAATAGGAGAAGTATGGGTGTAGTCCTTTTGGATATTGAGAAGGCTTTTGATGCTATATGGCACAATGGATTGGTGTTCAAGCCAAATGAAGTAGGTGGACCACTCTAACAGGTAGGCTGATAAGGCTGGTCTGACACATAGATGGCGCCGCTAGTATTAAATGCATATTATTTTTAAATAGTACCAACCTTCAAATGATTCGTGTCAAAATTTGACGTCTGTAAGTCAATTAGTTTGTGAGATAGAGCGTCTTTTGTGAAGCATCTTTTGTTATTGTGAAAAAATGGAAAATAGGAATTTCGTGTTTTGATAAAATACTGTTTTCTGAAGGGAAAAAATACGGTGGAAGCAAAAACTTGGCTTGATCATGAGTTTCCGGACTCTGCCCCAAGGAAATCAACAATAATTGATTGGTATGCAAAATTCAAGCGTGGTGAAATGAGCACGGAGGGCGGTGAACGCAGTGGACGCCCGAAAGAGGTGGTTACCGACGAAAACATAAAAAAATCCACAAAATAATTTTGAATGACCGTAAAATGAAGTTGATCGAGATAGCAGAGGCCTTAAATATATCAAAGGAACGTGTTGGTCATATCATTCATCAATATTTGAATATGCGGAAGCTCTGTGCAAAGTGGGTGCCGCGTGAGCTCACATTTGACCAAAAACAACAACGTGTTGATGATTCTGAGCGGTGTTTGCAGCTGTTAACTCGTAATACACCCGAGTTTTTCCGTCGATATGTGACAATGGATGAAACATGGCTCCATCACTACACTCCTGAGTCCAATCGACAGTCGGCTGAGTGGACAGCGACCGGTGAACCGTCTCCGAAGTCTGGAAAGACGCAAAAGTCCGCTGACAAAGTAATGGCCTCTGTTTTTTGGGATGCGCATGGAATAATTTTTATCGATTATCTTGAGAAGGGAAAAACCATCAACAGTGACTATTATATGGCGTTATTGGAGCGTTTGAAGGTCGAAATCGCGGCAAAACTGCCCCATATGAAGAAGAAAAAGTGTTGTTCCACCAATACAACGTAACGTGCCACAAGTCATTGAGAACGATGGCAAAAATTCATGAATTGGGCTTCGAATTGCTTCCCCACCCACCGTATTCTCCAGATTGGCCCCCAACGATTTTTTCTTGTTCTCAGACTTGCCGAAACTGAGGCCTATTTTGAGGCAAAACCGAAGGAGTACTACCAAAATGGTATCAAAAAATTGGAAGGTCGTTATAATCGTTGTATCGCTATTGAAGGGAGCTATGTTGAATAATAAAAACGAATTTTGACAAAAAAATGTGTTTTTCTTTGTTAGAGCGGGGAATTATCAGCCATCCTGTTATCTTCAAAAAATGATAAAAAGCTTTTTAAGTGAATGAAAAAGGGTCGTGAACATTGGGGGCAAATATTCAAATGAAAGATTAATACCAGTATTGTATTCAATATTTACATCAGATTTTAAAGTATTAAAAGATTATGAGAAGGCCTTATATGCAGATGGCACGGCAATTATTACAAGTGGAAAATTGGCAAATGCAATCATAAAAAGGATAAAAAAAGCTCTATTGCATGCGGAAATATTTTAATAAATGGAAAATTAAAGTCAATGAAGGCAAAACCCAAGACATCATCTTTCCATTCAATAATTCAATAAAAAGACATCCAACAATACCCTTAGTCATCCAGGGACATGAAATTCCAATCGAAAATAGTGTCAAATACCTAGGAATAGTATTGGAGAAAAAATGCTCATTTAAGGAACATATGTTCTATTATGCCGAAAATCTTCTTTAAATACACAAAACAAACTTTTATTATAGAAATCATGTATCAGACCGATAATGACATACGGCTGTCAAATTTGGTACACAAAGACCCCCAATAACATACTAAATATTAAGAAAAAACTCCATATTATACAAAATAAAAAATTCAAAATCATTTTCAATTTACCCAAGCATTTCTCAACGTTTGACCTGTATCGAACCCATAACGAATAAACCTTCCATAATGTAATCAGTCATCTTACAAAAAGCTTTGAAGATTGCAACAGATGTTCAAATTACGAATTGATAAGGAATATACAGATGTAATAATATTTCAAAATTTCTGGCAGAAGATGAATAAAGTTATTCACAATCATCATCTCCTTAAAATATCTTAGGTTTTTTACTATCTTTTTTGCCTAAAACTGTATCAAACTAAAACTGTAGCTTTCTCATAAACAAAGTTAAAATTCATTTGTTGCAATACTTTTTAGTAAATTCTCAAAAAAAAAAAATGCATATACTTATATAGTCTTAAGAAATAATGTAAATATGATAGTACCACAATAAAAAATTGTACTATGAAACTGTAAAATGTGTCTTATTAAAGACTTAAAGTCAGAAAAGAAAAGTGGTTGATATAAACAAAATGGACTGTGTTGTTGGTTCAAAAATAAAATTGAAAAAATAAAAATTTTGTAGCAAACGAGTTCTTTTGGTGATAAAGGTTTAACATTTTTGAGAAATTCAAAAAACTCAACAAAATAAAAACGTTTTCCAAACGTTTTTTTTTTGCGTGTAGTCAGTATGACTATACTCCCGCAGCGATGATAAGCCCGAGCAGTTCCGGAAGTGCACCGATTCCAAGCACCAGTTACACCTCACCGAGACCGAGCGATGGTGAATTTGGTTTCGGCAAACTGCACAGTACCATGGTCCGGGGTTTTTCTTTATCCCGGCTCGGACCAAAAGCAAGCGGAGAAGGCTCCCCGGGATGCACCTTCTCCAACGCAATAAAACGGACGAAACAATACGTACACTGATATGGCAGCCGCTGACCGGTGAATTGTATCAATCGGGTCAATCCGGTGCAATGAACCCTCTGCCGTGGGATTGTTATGGAATTGTTCCATGCTTTTGAATTATCAATGGAAATTGCAGCACTCGGATGTGAGCATATGGGATAAAAGCCTATTCTGTGTAGACTTCCACATTTGAGGTGTGCGCGTGAATCGAGTGCGCGTATCATGAGTTCTGAACAAAATCCAAAGCAACTCTGGTGAATTTGCGTGAATATGACTATGGCAAATATGTCCTGCGTGAGAAATAAAATCGGCTCGTGTATGTGCTTGAATAAAAATTCTGCAAAATCACGGTCACGAAACATCATATTCATGTTTCCATTCAAAGGAAAACAATTCTGTACATAAGATATCTTGAATAGCTGATCTTTAGATGTTGCTTCAAAATGCTGATGTAACGATTGCCAAAAATCATAAGCAGATTCTTTATACATACCTTCATGAAAATTTCGTCAGATATTGTGTTTTTGATCAGACTCTTCGCATATCTTTTGGCCTTCTTGTAGAAATCGCTGCGTTTACTTATCTGAGTGTCTATCGTTCCGCATGGTAGAGTTTCCGGCTTTGCAATTCTGTGCTCAATTTTTTCCAGAGCACCCTCCGACTCATCACAAATACTTAATATTCTTGCAAAATTCCTTTTTCTTTTATATTTATATATAATAAATTTGTGCATTTGTATGTAACGTCAAGTAGGAAAAGTCTGAGACACATCGTTTAGTATATTGATTGTTTTAGAATTAAATTCTGAGTCGATTTAGCGATGTCCGTCTGTCTGTCCGTCCATCTGTCTTTATATGTAATTTTGTGTGCAACGTACAGCTCGCAGTTTATTTTTTTTTTTTTTTTTGACACTTCAAAGAGACCCATAACCTATTGAAGTGAAGTAAAATCAATCGACGTAGGTTAGGTTAGGTTAAAGTGGCAGCCCGATTAAGATTCAGGCTCACTTAGACTATTAAGTCCATTGTGATACCACATTAACTAAAAGTACCTATTATATATGGGCACTTCTAGTTTTAACCGCTGAACCTTCTTGATTATTTTTCTTTGATGAACCAACCAGATTGTTCCAAAAACATTAGCAGACTGCTTAAGTTAACGTTTTCCAGATCCGCCAGTAATCGGAAGCTATATATATGCTCCTAAAAGTTGATTTCGCTTTACACAAAATGCAGGACACTCACACAAGAGGTGTTTAATTGATTCCTTTTCCTCCGCATCATGACAGCTCATACAATAGTCAATATACTTCGCGCCTATAGGCAGCGACCCGTTAGGTTAGGTTAGGTTAGGTTAAAGTGGCAGCCCGATTAAATTTCAGGCTCACTTAGACTATTCAGTCCATTGTGATACCACATTTAACTAAAAGTACCTAATACATATGGGCACTTCTAGTCTTAACCACTGAACCTTCTCTATTATTTACTTTTGTGGAACCAACCAGATTGCTCCAAAAAACATTAACAAACTGCTTAAGTTAACGTTTTCCAGGTCAGCCAGTAATCTAAAGCTATATACTCCTAAAATTCGCTTACGCCTTACACAAAAAGCAGGACACTCACACAAGAGGTGTTTAATTGATTCCTTTTCCTCCACATCATGACAGCTTATACAATAGTCATTATACTTCGCACCTATAGTTTTTGCTAATTCGCCTATCAGGCAGCGACCCGTTATAGCAGATATCAGGAGTGCTATCTGACGCCTTGAGAACACTAGCATATCTAGTGTGCGGTTTAAGATTAAATGGGGCCATATTTGCTTGGTGTCGTTACAACCCTTGCAATTCTCCCATCGAATATTGGCCATCATAACAGCCTTCTCACGCAGTAAGAGCTTGCAGGTGGCCAGAGGCATACCAACAGATTCTAGTTCCCCTGGAATATGTAAGGTAGTTCCTAGCCTTGCTAACACATCTGCTTCGCAGTTCCCCGGTATGTTCCTATGGCCAGGCACCCATATTAGGTAAATATTGTACTGCTCAGCCATCTCATTGACAGATTTGCCGTTTTCCAGTTGAGGAACACAGAGTCCAAGGATTTTATTGCAGGTTGACTGAGTATATATTAATGCCAATATTGCTTGGAGCATTACTTCTCAGCCAATTCACCACTTCTATTATTGCTAATATTTCAGCCTGAAAAACATTACAGTGATTAGGTAATCTGTTGGCTAGTTCCAGATCATTAGAATATACTCCGAAATATACTCAAATTCTTATGCGAAATGCATTCAAGGATAAATGAAAGGATTTTAAGGAAAACATTGAATGATCGCTCTAGGATAGGAGTAAGCAATGGTAAACGAAGTTGTGGGTTTCTGACCGATCTACAAAATTGGAATAATTCAATCAAAAAAACAGGTTCCTGACTTCTAAAGACTTTGTAGAAGAATAGCAGATTCCTAATATTTAAAAATTCTAAAAATTTACGTCCAAGAAATTCGATAACATATTGAGTAACATGCTGCCTTATATTTACGTTATATAAATCGAATAACTCTGTTAAAAGGAAGCTTAAGTTTCTTTAAAATAAGTAAAAGTACCCGAGTAAACCTCAACACAATAAAGAAAATGAGGCATTATCAAAGCATGTACTATTTTCTTCTTCATACATTGAGGGAGACATAGCTCCATATTGTAGAGTTTCCTAAGTGTAAAGTTAACCTTAGAAATAATAGTATTAATATGACTTTCAAACTTTAATTTCCTATCAACAACCACACCAAGACATATAAGAGTGCGGTTCGGAAACTTCTTAGCCTATCAAAGAAAGAGAATAGTTAGTTTTTCAAAAATATTTTTATTTTTCAATATAATCTCCTGAAACTTCAAAACACTTAGTCCAACGCTTTTCTAGCAATTCTATCCCTTGATTAAAATAGTTTTCCTCAAGGTCTTCAAAATAGTTGTTTACAACTATAATTGCATCTTCATTTGAGGTAAAACGCTTGCCAGCAAGGATTTTTTTAGATTTGGTAACAAGTAAAAGTTACTGGGAGCTAAATCAGGAGAATAAGATGGGTGGTCAAGGAACTCGTACTTTAATTCGTTGATTTTAGCCATTGTCAAAACACTCTTGTGCGCTGGTGCGTTGTCTTGATGAAAAATTATTTTTTTTGTGTTGTAGGCCAGGACGTTTTTCTCAAATTTGTGCATTTAATTGATCCAAAAGGTTGCAATAGTACTCTGAATTGATTGTTTACCCTTTTGCAGATAGTCAATCAATAAAATACCTTTGAAGTCCCAAAAACCGTTGCCATAAACTTACGAGCCGATTGAATTGTTTTTGCCTTCTTTGGGGCACTCTCCAGCTTCAGTCCATTGTTTGGATTGTTCTTTTGTCTCTGGAGTATAGTGGTGGATCCATGTCTCATCAACACTTATGAAACGACGCTTAAAATCCATTTTATTTCGCTTAAAACGATCCAAACAAGCTTGAGAAATGTTCATTCTTATGCGTTTTTAATCGACTGTTAACAAATGCGGCACCCATCTTGCAGAAAGCTTTTTCATCTATAGTTCTTCATGCAAAATTAAATGGACTCGATCATTTGAGATGCCACCGTGGTGCAATGGTTAGCATACCCGCTTTGCATACACAAGGTCGTGGGTTCGATTCCTGCTTCGACCGAACACCAAAAAGTTTTTCAGCGGTGGATTATCCCACCTCTGTAATGCTGGTGACATTTCTGAGGGTTTCAAATCTTCTCCATTGTAAAAAATTGAGGATGCGTCTTTTTTGAAGACCTGTTTCTATATGAAGGAGTTTCCAGATCGAAACAAAATTTAACATGTGTTCATAACAGAGATGGACGTTTCCAAAACACTTTTTTCTGTTTATACCGCGCTTTTTGTGCTAGGCTAAGACTGCCCTCGTACTTTGTAACACCTCAACAAAGCCAGAGGAACTTTTAAAAAGAATTTGTACATCGTCGGCAAATGCAAACACTGAACAGTTAGAACATAAAAGAGAATTAAACAAATCATTTATGAACAAAATAAATAGTAACGGACCAAGGACGGACCCCTGTGGCACCCCCTTCTTACCACCAACAAACTAGAACAGCAACCGTTGCTAGACACATATTGAAACCTTGTTGTGGATGCCCGAATTTTGATCTTTTGCAAATCCCGACAATTTTTATCTATCACTAACACCTTTATGCAGATGTGGCATCACCAATTAATTTTGTAGATTGGCTAAGAATTGAGTAGAACATAGATAGTCTCTCTTTATATCTCTTGCCCTCATCTGAACTGTTATATTTCTAGTTCTTTCCATGGCATGATGGTAGTTGGGATAGAGGGAAACGAACGCAATTGGATTCTTGGCAATTCCTTCTTTGTGTAGTTGTCCAATATTAGTAAGGTACCGTAAGACTACCAAAGGTGGTAGACATAAAAGTTAGTTGGTGGTCAGTCTTTGTGATGAAAAGATTAAGCTTTTCTTGGTGAAATAACGAGAGACTTTAAAGAAAAGGCAGTGAAACCACATGGACCTGATTTATTAATTTAATTTTTTGGAAGAAAGTGTTTATGTGATTTAATTTGCCCAGCTCGAATAACACTGACAAAGAATCAAAATGTTTCTATTTTTGTAAAATAAATACCAGAAAACTAAAGTAAAACATTTAAAGTCTGAAAGAACAGATTTACTGTGTACATACAAACATAAGAAACATTGTTAATAAAAGCATAT